>NC_035433.2:11448735-11662217 GCF_002127325.2 Helianthus annuus | reverse complement strand
CTCGAGACTCCTGTGATCGGTGTAAATCGTGCACCTGGTACCGTACAGGTAGTGTCGCCATAATCTTAAGCGCGAAAACAACAGCTCCCAGCTCTAAATCGTGCGTCGTGTAGTTCCGTTCATGAACCTTGAGTTGCCGCGAAGAGTAGGCTATCACTTTATCACGTTGCATCAACACACATCCAAGACCCTGGATGGATGCATCACAGTATACCACGAAGTCATCTGTGCCCTCTGGCAATGAAAGAATAGGTGCGCTGCACAGCCTATCCTTTAAGTACTGAAAAGCGGTCTCTTGCGTATTACCCCATCTGTAAACGACACCTTTCTGTGTTAGCATAGTAAGTGGTTGCGCGATCTTTGAGAAGTCTTTAATAAATCGCCTGTAGTAACCCGCCAAACCCAAGAATTGGCGTATTTCTGTCGGTGTACGTGGTGCTGGCCAGTTTCTGATCGAATCAACCTTGGATGGATCAACATGAATCCCATCCTTGTTCACCACATGGCCTAAGAAGTGGACTTCACGAAGCCAGAAGTCGCATTTTTGAAAACTTTGCGTACAATTGCTCTTTTCGAAGAAGTTCCAAGATAAGACGTAAGTGCTGCTCGTGCTCCTCCTGACTCTTGGAGTAAATCAGGATGTCGTCGATGAAAACAATGACGAACTTGTCGAGATAGGGTTTGCACACCCTGTTCATAAGATCCATAAATACTGCAGGCGCGTTTGTAAGCCCGAACGGCATAACCAAGAACTCGTAGTGACCGTAGCGAGTTCTGAAAGCGGTTTTTGGAGACGTCCTCATCCCCGACTCTCAGCTGATGATACCCTGACCTTAAATCAATCTTGGAATAGTAACACGACCCTTGCAACTGGTCGAATAGGTCATCTATGCGCGGAAGAGGATAACGGTTCTTCACCGTCACCTTATTGAGTTCGCGGTAGTCGATGCACATCCTGAACGTACCATCTTTCTTCTTCACAAATAACACTGGAGCTCCCCAAGGCGAAGAGCTTGGACGGATAAAGCCCTTTTCCAAGAGCTCTTGTAGCTGCTTCGACAGTTCTTCCAGTTCGGTTGGAGCTAAACGATACGGTGCGCGGGCTATTGGTGCTGCTCCAGGAGCTAACTCAATCTGAAACTCAACTTGACGATGAGGAGGTAAACCAGGTAAATCTTCAGGAAACACTTGAGGAAAATCACGCACAACTGGTATATCCTCCAGCTTCTTTTCCTTTGTTGATGCGTCAGTGACAAGTGCCAGAATGGCAGTATGTCCCTTTCGTAAACATTTCTGCGCCTTTAAGTAAGAGATGATGCCAACCACAGCACCACTCTTGTCACCTTGTACTTCGAGAGGTTCTTGACTGGAGCGAGGAATACGAATAACTTTTTCTTTGCATAAGATCTCCGCATGATGTTGGGATAACCAATCCATACCGATGACGACGTCGAAACTACCCAAAACTAGGGGTATGAGATCAATCGGGAAAGTCTGACCCGCTAGAACAATACTACAACCCTTGACTATATGTGCGGCTTCTACACTTTTACCATTGGCTAGTTCTACGACGTGTTTGGTGTCTAGAGGTGTTGGTGTACGTTTTAATAATTTACTCATTTTCAAGGACATATAACTTGTATCAGCACCCGAATCAAACAAGACAGTAACATAAATATCGTCGAGAAGAAACTTACCCATAACCACATTGGGATCATTCACTGCATCTCCTCGACCCAACACAAAAGCACGACCACGAGCTTCATTGCCGTTGTTGTTGTTGTTTCCCCCGTTGTTGTTGTTACCATTACCCTGATTGTTGTTATGGTTGTTGTTGTTCTGGTTTCTGTTCAGCTGAGGGCAATGCCTTTTGAAGTGACCCTCTGCACCGCAATGAAAACACCCTTTGTTACCCTGCTGCTGATTCTGCTGTGCTTGAGGTTGCTGCTGATTCTGGTTTGCAGGTTGAGGGCTTCTACAATCTTTGGCCTCATGACCCGTCTTGAGGCATCTTTGACAACGAACCTGGTTACACTGGCCACGATGATGCTTGTTGCAGGTGTTACACTTTGGAAGATTTCCTCGATACCTTCCCTGTCTGTGGCTGCCTGAGGAGTGCTGACTTGGACTCTGGTAACTGTCTGTCTTTCGCTGTTGAGCTTGTGACTGCACTGAAGCTGATCCCTTGCTAGAATCCCCATCCCATTTTCTCTTACTTTCACTGGGAGTAGCAAGTGTAGTAGAAGCAGTAGCGGTAGCAGTAGCACTGATACGCTTAGGCAGTTTATTCTGATCCACTGCCTGATCGGTGATGCGGTGAGCGAGACGCTGGATTTCCTGGATGTTGTTGAGGTTAGCCGAGGTAACGTGGCTCTGTATTTCTGGTGCCAACCCTTTGAGATACAACTCAATACGCTTGTATGGAGGGTCCACCATAGTTGGACATAACACAGCCAACTCATTCGATCTCTTGGTGTAAGCTTCGATTTCCGAACCAACCATTTTCAAGTTATACAACTCATCCTCCAACTTGTGAATGTCTTCTCTAGTGCAGTATTCCCTCTTGATCAATTCTTTGAAATCATTCCAGGGTGTGGCGTTAGCAGCTGCCAACCTTAAGATCTGCACTTGTGCGTTCCACCAAGTGAGCGCAATCCCTTCAAGTGTGCCAGTGGCGAACTTCACCCTGCGAGCCTCAGGGCATTCACACATTTCGAAAACCGACTCGAGCTTTTCAAACCAGTGGAGGAGTCCAACTGCTCCCTCCGTGCCACTGAACGAGCTAGGACGACATTCCATGAAATTCTTGAAGGTGCACCCAGGCTGTTGCTGAGCGGGTTGACCTATTGTGTACGAATAGGGCAAAGTTAAGTACGAGAATTAATGTAGGATCTAAAGATCCTAGTGTCTATACTGCAGGGTATACTACCTGCTTGGGCGGCTGCAACTGCCGCAGCAACGAGAGCCTCTAGCTGGGCTTGAGTCATGGTAATTCGTGCGGCCATTGATCTTCACATCAAAGGCAACATAAGTGAGAAAGGTTCGCGAACAGTGCGATGACAGAAGAGTGTAAGCACATAAGTATTCTCATGCAATGACAAGTTGTGAGCAAGGTAATGTAAGCATACTACGAGCAAAGTTCTATGCAAATTCTAGCATGTAGGCAATAGACATAAACCTTATTACCTAGGAAGTTGAGTCTTGCACGTGGAGCGAAGCGTCGTTGTGGATCGTTGAGAGCACTGTTCTGGTTATAGTCTGGTTTTAATAAAAACGTTTTCCCATATTAAAACCAAGTTCTCTATAACCAATGGCTCTGATACCAATCTGTCACACCCCCAAAATCCACCTGCGGAGTATCACCGCTTGGGAGCGTGACTGACCAGGATCAAGCCACCAATCATACAGAACATTGTATAAAGTAAAAGTAAACACATTATAATCCAAACCATTTCCATATGAAAGGTGTTTCCAAAACATAAGTAAGTTAACATTGTTTAGCGGAAGCGTATTATTGTAAAACCCATAGCAAATAAGTATCAAACATCAAAAGTGTTTAACAAGGTGATCACGATCCAAGCCCCACAACGACCAGCTCCTCCGTGTGCAAGCTCCAAGTACCTAACGATCTGCAAGGCATGTAACAGAATGATCAACAAACTAGTTGAGCGAGTTCACAGAAAGTAAATGCGTAATAGTAAGTTCGTTTGTAACAGGTGGCTCTACTGGGCCGTAATAGTGATCAGTATAGGTATCCTGCACATCCGAGGATAGTGATCAGTATAAGTATCCTTCACAACCGAGGATGGTGATCAGTATAGGTATCCTTCACAACCGAGGATAGTGATCAGTATAAGTATCCTTCACAACCGAGGATAGTGATCAGTATAGGTATCCTTCACATCCGAGGATAGTAATATGGTAATCTAGTCATAGTGTCAGTAGTGTATCTATTCAACCTTATCCTTTCAATCCCATTCCCAACACCCCGGGAATCCCATGCCTTGGTAAGAGTGTGAACTCACCTTGGTTTGCTCGGTATGCTAGGTTATGCACTCACAAGTAATTAATCAAGTCCTATTGTATGCACGTATAACAAATCAGTTCATGTTCGAAATGATACGCATGCAAGTCGAGTGTCACACAAATACAAATGTAAACATTCATCATCTAGCATGGCATGTCAAATAATTCAAGTATACCTTCCATCCTTCGAAATATGTTATAACCCATTATCTTTCGAAGGATGTCTATAATCCTACAATATCTTTCGAATCCAGCCTTATCTTTCGACGCACATCCACCTTTCGGTTCATGTGTCATCTTTCGGTCAAACAGTTATCTTTCGGTCTCAACTATGTTTCGTATACTAACATCTTTCGGTCAAAGTTATCCTTCGGTCAACACTACTATGATTCGAAGGTCAAGCATCTTTCGGTCACATCTATGTTTCGACAATAAGTATCTTTCGACAATAACTATGTTTCGAGTAGACAAGTATCTTTCGACACAATCAGTTACGTTTTCACAATCAGTTACGTTTTCACAGAAACAGAAACCCTAATCGTCTGCAGCCATCATCATCATTAACAATCATCAGAATTCATTTAGCACATCTCATCACAACGCAATCATCCTGAAATCATTGTCTAGCATGAACCCTAGTTTAAACGTATCCCAAAACCGACTAACACACAATATCGACACTAACAAAAATAATGGCCAATTCCAGATTAACGGCACTCATAAATCAGTATTCAACCGTAACGAGTTTCACATAGAATCATATATATATATATCCGACAACAACAATCCTATGGGAAATCTATATCCTCAATATCGTAACAAGAACCCTAATATTTAACATAAATTTCAGATTACATCAACAATCAAAACACACGACACGTGAGCACATACGCAGAGGAACGAACGATCAAATCAAATAGATTTACTAACCGAGATGAGGGTTTGGTCACGCAAAGGTTTCCGGTGGTTTCTGGTTTGCCGTCACAGTGAAATAGCTCTAGGGTTGAGAAAAATGACAGTCGACTACGTGCATTCACGTATAAATACGTATTACAGAAATGGGCCAAGCCCATCTGAAAGACTGGGCCGAAGGATCTGAATTCCAGTCGAAGGATATGTTTCGTGGCCGAAGGATGTCGAAGGATAAAGTCCTTGGTCGAAGGATATGTTTCGAGATCCTTCGAACCGAAAGTTGATCCTTCGAATCGAAGGATATGTTTCGAGATCCTTCGATCTGCATATCATGTTTCGATCTAGACTAAGTGTTCTAATAGTATTTCTAATATTATATTCTACCACAGCAAGTAATCACATATATGCAACACGACAATACGTTTCATTAAAACACAACGCGTACAATTTCAAGTCCACAATCCAGACAACTAAACAGTCAAAGTCAACGCGCATTTAATGCGAAAGTGAAAGTCAGAAACTCGAGTTGTCACATTCCTAATTGATGGAGAAAGGTTTGGTGGCAAGAAAAGCTGCTTCTAGGAGGTTGTTAAGTGTTTTCGCTCGACGATTCCATTGTTGGGTGGTTGGTTTGGCCCTTGTTTGTAACTCGAATCCTAGCCCGGTATATCCCATTTTAATTTTACACCATTGTGAACCTTACGCCTTTTTTACTCTCTGATCGAGGTTCTCGGCATTGAAAAATCTTCGTAAACTAAATCACACGTGTATATGTTGACATTTAAGAGATATACAGTCAAGAAAATCAAGGGCAATGGTGATATATATGCGGATTAGACAACCTACAAAAAAAAATCTCCACTTAAGAGATATACAGTCAAGCAAATCAAGGGCAGTGGTGATACATATGCGGATAAGACACCAAAAAAAACACTCAACAAATGGCTACAATTTAAGGAATGTGTTTAGTGACGGCATCAGATTCCTAATTGATGGAGAAAGTTCTAGTGGCAAGAAAAACTGCTTCTAGGAGGTTGTCAAGTGTTTTCGCTCGACGATTCCATACTTGGGTGGTTGGTTTAGCCCTTGTTCCTGTAACTCGAATCCTAGCCAGGTATATCCAATTTTAATTTTACACCATTGTGAACCTTACGCCTTTTTTACTCTCTGATCGAGGTTTTGTCATTGAAAAATATTCGTAAACTAAATCACACATGTATATGTTGACATTTAAGAGATATACAGTCTAGAAAATCAAGGGCAATGGTGATATATATGCGGATTAGACACCAAAAAGAAAAACACTCAACAAATGGCTACAATTTAAGGAATGTGTTTAGTGACGGCATCAGATTCCTAACTGATGGAGAAAGGTCTGGTGGCAAGAAAAGCTGCTTCTAGGAGGTTGTCAAGTGTTTTTGCTCGACGATTCTATTCTTGGGTGGTTGGTTTGGCCCTTGTTCCTGTAACTCGAATTCTAGCTTGGTATATCCCATTTTAATTTTACACCATTGTGAACGTTATGCCTTTTTCACTCTCTGATCGAGGTTCTCGGCATTGAAAAATCTTCGTAAACTAAATCACACGTGCATATATTGACATATAAGAGATATACAATCAGGAAAATCAAGGGCAGTGGTGATATATATGCGGATAAGACACCAAAAAAAAACACGCAACAAATGGCTACAATTTATGGAATGTGTTTAGTGACGGCATCAGATTCCTAATTGATTGAGAAAGGTCTGGTGGCAAGAAAAGCTGCTTCTAGGAGGTTGTTAAGTGTTTTCGCTCGACGATTCCATTCTTGGGTGGTTGGTTTGGCCCTTGTTCCTGTAACTCGAATCCTAGCCCGGTATATCCCATTTTAATTTTACACCATTGTGAACCTTACGCCTTTTTTACTCTCTGATCGAGATTCTCGGCATTGAAAAATCTTCGTAAACTAAATCACACGTGTATATGTTGACATTTAAGAGATATACACTCAAGAAAATCAAGGGCAATGGTGATATATATGCGGATTAGCCTCCAAAAAAAACACTCAACAAATGGCTACAATTTAAGGAATGTGTTTAGTGACGGCATCAGATACCTAATTGATGGAGAAAGGTCTGGTGACAAGAAAAGCTGCTTCTAGGAGGTTGTCAAGTGTTTTCGCTCGACCGTTCCATACTTGGGTAGTTGGTTTGGCCCTTGTTCCTGTTACTCGAATCCTTGCCCCGGTATATCCCATTTTAATTTTACCCCATTGTGAACCTTACGCCTTTTTTACTCTCTGATCGATGTTCTCGGCATTGAAAAATCTTCGTAAACTAAATCACACGTGTATATGTTAACATTTAAGAGATATACGGTCAAGAAAATCAAGGGAAATGGTGATATATATGCGGATTAGATACCAAAAAAACACTCAACAAATGGCTACAATTTAAGGAATGTGTTTAGTGACGGCATCAGATTCCTAATTGATGGAGAAAGGTCTGGTGGCAAGAAAAGCTGCTTCTAGGAGGTTGTCATGTGTTTTCGCTCTACGATTCCATTCTTGGGTGGTTGGTTTGGCCCTGGTTCCTGTAACTCGAATCCTAGTCCAGTATATCCTATTTTAATTTTACACCATTGTGAATCTTACGCCTTTTTTACTCTCTGATCGTGGTTCTCTGCGTTGAAAAATCTTCGTAAACTAAAGCACACGTGTATATATGTTGACATTTAAGAGATATACAGTCAATAAAATCAAGGGCAATGGTGATATATATGCGGATTAGACTCCAAAAAAACACTCAACAAATGGCTACAATTTAAGGAATGTGTTTAGTGACGGCATCAGATTCCTAATTGATGGAGAAAGGTCTGGTGGCAAGAAAAGCTGCTTCTAGGAGGTTGTCAAGTGTTTTTGCTCGACGATTCTATTCTTAGGTGGTTGGTTTGGCCCTTGTTCCTGTAACTCGAATTCTAGCTTGGTATATCCCATTTTAATTTTACACCATTGTGAACCTTACGCCTTTTTTACTCTCTGATCGAGGTTCTCGGCATTGAAAAATCTTCGTAAACTAAATCACACGTGTATATGTTGACATATAAGAGATATACAGTCAAGAAAATCAAGGGCAGTGGTGATATATATGCGGATAAGACACCAAAAAAAACACGTAACAAATGGCTACAATTTAAGGAATGTGTTTAGTGATGGCATCAGATTCCTAATTGATGGAGAAAGGTCTGGTGGCAAGAAAAGCTGCTTCTAGGAGGTTGTCAAGTGTTTTTTCTCGACGATTCTATTCTTGGGTGGTTGGTTTGGCCCTTGTTCCTGTAACACGAATTCTAGCTTGGTATATCCCATTTTAATTATACACCATTGTGAACCTTACGCCTTTTTTACTCTCTGATCGAGGTTCTCGGCATTGAAAAATCTTCGTAAACTAAATCACACGTGTATATGTTGACATATAAGAGATATACAGTCAAGAAAATCAAGGGTGGTGATGCTATATATGCGGATAAGACACCAAAAAAACACACGCAACTAATGGCTACAATTTAAGGAATGTGTTTGGTGACGGCATCAGATTCCTAATTGATGGAGAAAGGTCTGGTGGCAAGAAAAGCTGCTTTTAGGAGGTTGGCAAGTGTTTTCGCTCGACGATTCCATTCTTGGGTGGTTGGTTTGGCCCTTGTTCCTGTAACTCGAATCCTAGCCCGGTATATCCCATTTTAATTTTACACCGTTGTGAACCTTACGCCTTCTTTACTCTCTGGTCGAGGTTCTCGGCATTGAAAAATCTTTGTAAACTAAATCACACGTGTATATGTTGACATTTAAGAGATATACACTCAAGAAAATCAAGGGCAATGGTGATATATATGCGGATTAGACTAAAAAAAAACACTCAACAAATGGCTACAATTTAAGGAATGTGTTTAGTGAGGGCATCAGATTCCTAATTGATGGAGAAGGGTCTGGTGGCAAGAAAAGCTGCTTCTAGGAGGTTGTCAAGTGTTTTCGCTCGACCATTCCATTCTTGGGTGGTTGGTTTGGCCCTTGTTCCTGTTACTCGAATCCTAGCCCGGTATATCCCATTTTAATTTTACACCATTGTGAAACTTACGCCTTTTTTACTTTCTGATCGTGGTTATCGGCATTGAAAAATCTTCGAAAACTGAATCACACGTGTATATGTTAATATTTAAGAGATATACGGTCAAGAAAATCAAGGGCAATGGTGATATATATGCGGATTAGACACCAAAAAGAAAAAAACACTCAACAAATGGCTACAATTTAAGGAATGTGTTTAGTGACGACATCAGATTCCTAATTGATGGAGAAAGGTCTGGTGGCAAGAAAAGCTGCTTCTAGGAGGTTGTCAGTGTTTTTCGCTCGACGATTCCATTCTTGGGTGGTTGGTTGGCCCTTGTTCCTGTATCTCGAATCTAGCCCGGTATATCCCATTTTAATTTTACACCATTGTGAACCTTACGCCTTTTTTACTCTCTGATCGAGGTTCTCGGCATTGAAAAATCTTCGTAAACTAAAGCACACATCTATACGTTGACATTTAAGAGATATACAGTCAAGAAAATCAAGGGCAATGGTGATATATATGCGGATTAGACTCCAAAAGGAAAAAAAACACTCAACAAATGGCTACAATTTAAGGAATGTGTTTAGTGACGACATCAGATTCCTAATGGATGGAGAAAGGTCTGGTGGCAAGAAAAGCTGCTTATAGGAGGTTGTCAAGTGTTTTCGCTCGACGATTCCATTCTTGGGTGGTTTGTTTGGCCCATGTTCCTGTAACTCGAATCCTAGCCCGGTATATCCCATTTTAATTTACACCATTATGAACCTTACGCCTTTTTTACTCTTTGATCGTGGCTCTCGGCGTTGAAAAATCTTCGAAAACTAAATCACACGTGTATATGTTGACATATAAGAGATATACAGTCAAGAAAATCAAGGGCAATGGTGATAAATATGCGGATAAGGTACCAAAAAAAACACGCAACTAATGGCTACAATTTAAGGAATGTGTTTAGTGACGGCATCAGATTCCTAATTGATGGAGAAAGGTCTGGTGGCAATAAAAGCTGCTTTTAGGAGGTTGTCAAGTGTTTTCACTCGACGATTCCATTCTTGGGTGGTTGGTTTGGCCCTTGTTCCTGTAACTCGAATCCTAGCCCGGTATATCCCATTTTAATTTTACACCATTGTGAACCTTACGCCTTTTTTACTCTCTGATCGAGGTTCTCGGCATTGAAAAATCTTTGTAAACTAAATCACACGTGTATATGTAGACATTTAAGAGATATACACTCAAGAAAATCAAGGGTAATGGTGATATATATGCGGATTAGACTCCAAAAAAAACACTCAACAAATGGCTACAATTTAAGGAATGTGTTTAGTGAGGGCATCAGATTCCTAATTGGTGGAGAAAGGTCTGGTGGCAAGAAAAGCTGCTTCTATGAGGTTATCAAGTGTTTTCGCTCGACCATTCCATTCTTGGGTGGTTGGTTTGGCCCTGGTTCCTGTTACTCGAATCCTAGCCCGGTATATCCCATTTTAATTTTACACCATTGTGAACCTTACGCCATTTTTACTCTCTGATCGTGGTTCTCGGCATTGAAAAATCTTCGTAAACTAAATCACACGTGTATATGTTAACATTTAAGAGATATACGGTCAAGAAAATCAAGGGCAATGGTGATATATATGTGGATTAGACACCAAAAAGAAAAAACAACACTCAACAAATAGCTACAATTTAAGGAATGTGTTTAGTGACGACATCAGATTCCTAATTGATGGAGAAAGGTCTGGTGGGAAGAAAAGCTGCTTCTAGGAGGTTGTCAAGTGTTTTCGTTCGACGATTCCATTCTTGGGTGGGTTGTTTGGCCCTTGTTCCTGTAACTCGAATCCTAGCCCGGTATATCCCATTTTAATTTTACACCATTGTGAACCTTACGCCTTTTTTACTCTTTGATCGTGGTTCTCGCATTGAAAAATCTTCGTAAACTAAATCACACGTGTATATGTTAACATATAAGAGATATACAGTCAAGAAAATCAAGGGCAATGGTGATATATATGCGGTTTAGATACCAAAAAAAACACTTAACAAATGGCTACAATTTAAGGAATGTGTTTAGTGACGGCATCAGCTTCCTAATTGATGGAGAAAGGTCTGGTGGCAAGAAAAGCTGCTTCTAGGAGGTTGTTAAGTGTCTTCGCTCGACGATTCCATTCTTGGGTGGTTGGTTTGGCCCTTGTTCATGTAACTCGAATCCTAGCCCGGTATATCCCATTTTAATTTTAACACCATTGTGAACCTTACGCCTTTTTTACTCTCTGATCGAGGTCCTCGGCATTGAAAAATCTTCGTAAACTAAAGCACACGTCTATATGTTGACATTTAAGAGATATACAGTCAAGAAAATCAAGGGCAATGGTGACATATATATAGGCGGATTTGACACCAAAAAATGAAAACACTCAACAAATGGCTACAATTTAAGGAATGTGTTTAATGACGACATCAGATTCCTAATTGATGGAGAAAGGTCTGGTGGCAAGAAAAGCTGCTTCTAGAGGTTGTCAAGTGTTTTCGCACGACCATTCCATTCTTGGGTGGTTGGTTTGGCCCTTGTTCCTGTAACTCGAATCCTAGCCCGGTATATCCCATTTTAATCTTACACCCATTGTGAACCTTACGCCTTTTTTACTCTCTGATCGAGGTTCTCGGCATTGAAAAATCTTCGTAAACTAAATCACACGTGTATATGTTTGAATTTAAGAGATAATACAGTCAAGAAATCAAGGGCAATGGTGATATATATGCGGATTAGACTCCAAAAAAAACACTCAACAAATGGCTACAATTTAAGGAATGTGTTTAGTGAGGGCATCAGATTCCTAATTGGTGGAGAAAGGTCTGGTGGCAAGAAAAGCTGCTTTCTATGAGGCTTGTCAAGTGTTTTCGCTCGACCATTCCATTCTTGGGTGGTTGGTTTGGCCCTTGGTTCCTGGTTACTCGAATCCTAGCCCGGTATATCCCATTTTAATTTACACCATTGTGAACCTTACGCCATTTTTACTCTCTTGATCGTGGTTCTCGGCATTGAAAAATCTTCGTAAACTAAATCACACGTGTATATGTTAACATTTAAGAGATATACAGTCAAGAAAATCAAGGGCAATGGTGATATATATGTGGATTAGACACCAAAAAGAAAAACAACACTCAACAAATAGCTACAATTTAAGGAATGTGTTTAGTGACGACATCAGATTCCTAATTGATGGAGAAAGGTCTGGTGGAAGAAAAGCTGCTTCTATGAGGTTGTCAAGTGTTTCGCTCGACATTCCATTATTGGGTGGTTGGTTTGGCCCTGGTTCCTGTTACTCGAATCCTAGCCCGGTATAATCCCATTTTAATTTTACACCATTGTGAACCATACGCCTTTTTTACTCTCTGATCGTGGTTCTCGTATTGAAAAATCTTCGTAAACTAAAATCACACGTGTATATGTTAACATTTAATGGATATATGGTCAAGAAAATCAAGGGCAATGGTGATATATATGTGGATTAGACACCAAAAAGAAAAAAAACACTCAACAAATAGCTACAATTTAAGGAATGTGTTTAGTGACGACATCAGATTCCTAATTGATGGAGAAAGGTCTGGTGGCAAGAAAAGCTGCTTCTAGGAGGTTTGTCAAGTGTTTTCGCTCGACGATTCCATTCTTGGGTGGGTTGTTTGGCCCTTGTTTCCTGTAACTCGAATCCTAGCCCGGTATATCCCATTTTAATTTTACACCATTGTGACCTTACGCCTTTTTACTCTTTGATCGGGGTCTCTCGGCATTGAAAAATCTTCGTAAACTAAATCACACGTGTATATGTTGACATTTAAGAGATATACAGTCAATAAAATCAAGGGCAATGGGATATGTATAGCGGATTTAGATACCAAAAAACACTACTCAACAAATGGCTACAATTTAAGGAATGTGTTTAGTGACGGCATCAGCTTCCTAATTGATGGAGAAAGGTCTGGTTGGCCAAGAAAAGCTGCTTCTAGGAGGTTGTCAAGTGTTTTCGCTCGACGATTCCATTCTTGGGGTGGTTGGTTTGGCCCTTGTTCCTGTAACTCGAATCCTAGCCCGGTATATCCCATTTTAATTTTACACCATTGTGAACCTTACGCCTTTTTACTCTTTGATCGTGGATCTCGGCATTGAAAAATCTTCATAAACTAAATCACACGTGTATATGTTGACATTTAAGAGATATACAGTCAATAAAATCAAGGACAATGGTGATATGTATGCGGATTAGATACCAAAAAAAACACTCAACAAATGGCTACAATTTAAGGAATGTGTTTAGTGACGGCATCAGCTTCCTAATTGATGGAGAAAGGTCTGGTGGCAAGAAAAGCTGCTTCTAGGAGGTTGTTAAGTGTTTTCGCTCGACGATTCCATTCTTGGGTGGTGTTTGGCCTTGTTCCTGTAACTCGAATCCTAGCCCGTATATCCCATTTTAATTTTACACCATTGTGAACCTTACGCCTTTATTAACTCTCTGATCGATGTTCTCGGCATTGAAAAATCTTTGTAAAACTAAATCACACGTGTATATGTTGACATTTAAGAGATATACACTCAAGAAAATCAAGGGCAATGGTGATATATATGCGGATTAGATCCAAAAAAAACACTCAACAAATGGCTACAATTTAAGGAATGTGTTTAGTGAGGGCATCAGCT
Organism: Helianthus annuus; assembly: GCF_002127325.2. Taxonomy (NCBI): domain Eukaryota; kingdom Viridiplantae; phylum Streptophyta; class Magnoliopsida; order Asterales; family Asteraceae; genus Helianthus; species Helianthus annuus. Next base: position 11,648,504 of record NC_035433.2, on the reverse strand, counting down.
TCCTAATTGATGGAGAAAGGTCTGGTGGCAAGAAAAAGCTGCTTCTAGGAGGTTGTCAAGTGTTTTCGCTCGACCGATTCCATCTTGGGTGGTTGGTTTGGCCCTTGTTCCTGTAACTCGAATCCTAGCCCGGTATATCCCATTTTAATTTTACACCATTGTGAACCTTACGCCTTTTTACTCTCTGATCGTGGTTCTCGGCATTGAAAAATCTTCGTAAACTAAATCACACGTGTATATGTTAACATTTAAGAGATATATAGTCAAGAAAAATCAAGGGCAATGGTGATATATATGCGGATTAGACACCAAAAAAACACTCAACAAATGGCTACAATTTAAGGAATGTGTTTAGTGACGGGCATCAGATTCCTAATTGATGGAGAAAGGTCTGGTGGCAAGAAAAGCTGCTTCTAGGAGGTTGTCAAGTGTTTCGACTCGACCGATTCCATTCTTGGGTGGTTGGTTTGGCCCTTGTTCCTGTAACTCGAATCCTAGCCCGGTATATCCCATTTTAATTTTACACCATTGTGAACCTTACGCCTTTTTTACTCTCTGATCGTGGTTCTCGGCATTGAAAATCTTCGTAAACTAAATCACACGTGTATATGTTCACATTTAAGAGATATACGGTCAAGAAAATCAAGGGCAATGGTGATATATATGCGGATTAGACACCAAAAAGAAAAAACACTCAACAAATGGCTACAATTTAAGGAATGTGTTTAGTGACGACATCATATTCCTAATTGATGGAGAAAGGTCTGGTGCAAGAAAAGCTGCTTCTAGGAGGTTGTCAAGTGTTTTCGCTCGACGATTCCATTCTTGGGTGGGTTGTTTGGCCCTTGTTCCTGTAACTCGAATCCTAGCCCGGTATATCCCATTTTAATTTTACACCATTGTGAACCTTACGCCTTTTTACTCTCTGATCGAGGTTCTCGGCATTGAAAAATCTTCGTAAACTAAATCACACGTGTATATGTTGACATTTAAGAGATATACAGTCAAGAAATCAAGGGCAATTGGTGATATATATGCGGATTAGACTCCAAAAAAAAACACTCAACAAATGGCTACAATTTAAGGAATGTGTTTAGTGAGGGCATCAGATTCCTAATTGATGGAGAAAGGTCTGTGGCAAGAAAAGCTGCTTCTAGGAGGTTGTAAGTGTTTTCGCTCGACGATTCCATTCTTGGGTGGGTTGGTTTGGCCCTTGTTCCTGTAACTCGAATCCTAGCCCGGTATATCCCATTTTAATTTTACACCATTGTGAACCTTACGCCTTTTTTACTCTTTGATCGTGGTTCTCGGCATTGAAAAATCTTCGTAAACTAAATCACACGTGTATATGTTGACATTTAAGAGATATACAGTCAATAAAATCAAGGGCAATGGTGATATATATGCGGTTTAGATACCAAAAAAAAAAACACTTAACAAATGGCTACAATTTAAGGAATGTGTTTAGTGACGGCATCAGCTTCCTAATTGATGGAGAAAGGTCTGGTGGCAAGAAAAGCTGCTTCTAGGAGGTTGTTAAGTGTTTTCGCTCGACGATTCCATTCTTGGGTGGTTGGTTTGGCCCTTGTTCCTGTACTCGAATCCTAGCCCGGTATATCCCATTTTAATTTTACACCATTGTGAACCTTACGCCTTTTTACTCTCTGATCGAGGTTCTCGGCATTGAAAAATCTTCGTAAACTAAAGCACACGTCTATATGTTGACATTTAAGAGATATATAGTCAAGAAAATCAAGGGCAATGGTGATATTATATGCGGATTTAGACACCAAAAAATGAAAACACTCAACAAATGGCTACAATTTAAGGAATGTGTTTTAGTGACGACATCAGATTCCTAATTGATGGAGAAAGGTCTGGTGGCAAGAAAAGCTGCTTCTAGGAGGTTGTCAAGTGTTTTCGCTCGACCATTCCATTCTTGGGTGGTTGGTTTGGCCCTTGATCCTGTAACTCGAATCCTAGCCCGATATATCCCATTTTAATCTTACACCATTGTGAACCTTACGCCTTTTTTACTCTCTGATCGTGGTTCTCGCATTGAAAAATCTTCGTAAACTAAATCACACGTGTATATGTTGAAATTTAAGAGATATACAGTCAAGAAAATCAAGGGCAATGGTGATATACATGCGGATTAGACACAAAAAAAAACACTCAACAAATGGCTACAATTTAAGGAATGTGTTTAGTGACGGCAATCAGATTCCTAATTGATGGAGAAAGGTTTGGTGGCAAGAAAAGCTGCTTCTAGGAGGTTGTCAGTGTTTTTCGCTCGACGATTCCATTCTTGGGTGGGTTGGTTTGGCCCTTGTTTCTGTAACTCGAATCCTAGCCCGGTATATCACATTTTTAATTTTACACCATTGTGAACCTTACGCCTTTTTTACTCTTTGATCGTGGATCTCGGCATTGAAAAATCTTCATAAACTAAATCACACGTGTATATGTTGACATTTAAGAGATATACAGTCAATAAAATCAAGGCATGGTGATATGTATGCGGATTAGATACCAAAAAAAACACATCACAAATGGCTACAATTTAAGGAAGATGTTTAGTGACGGCATCAGCTTCCTAATTGATGGAGAAAGGTCTGGTGGCAAGAAAAGCTGCTTCTAGAGGTTGTTAAGTGTTTTCGCTCGGACGATTCCATTCTTGGGTGGTTGGTTTGGCCCTTGTTCCTGTAACTCGAATCCTAGCCCGGTATATCCCATTTTAATTTTACACCATTGTGAACCTTACGCCTTTATTACTCTCTGATCGAGGTTCTCGGCATTGAAAAATCTTTGTAAACTAAATCACACGTGTATATGTTGACATTTAAGAGATATACACTCAAGAAAATCAAGGCAATGGTGATATATATGCGGATTAGACTCCACAAAACACTCAACAAATGGCTACAATTTAAGGAATGTGTTAGTGAGGGCATCAGATTCCTAATTGATGGAGAAAGGTCTGGTGGCCAAGAAAAGCTGCTTCTAGGAGGTTGTCAAGTGTTTTCACTCGACCATTCCATTCTTTGGGTGTTGGTTGGCCCTGGTTCCTGTTACTCGAATCCTAGCCGGTATATCCCATTTTACTTTTACACCATTGTGAACCTTACGCCTTTTTTCTCTCTCTGATCGTGGTTCTCGGCATTGAAAAATCTTCGTAAACTAAATCACACGTGTATATGTTAACATTTAAGAGATATACGGTCAAGAAAATCAAGGGAAATGGTGATATATATGTGGATTAGACACCAAAAAGAAAAAAAAACACTCAACAAATAGCTACAATTTAAGGAATGTGTTTAGTGGACGACATCATATTCCTAATTGATGGAGAAAGGTCTGGTGGCAAGAAAAGCTACTTCTAGGAGGTTGTCAAGTGTTTTCGCTCGACGATTCCATTCTGGGTGGGTTGTTTTGCCCTTGTTCCTGTAACTCGAATCCAAGCCCGGTATATCCCATTTTAATTTTACACCATTGTGAACCTTACGCCTTTTTTACTCTTTGATCGTGGTTCTCGGCATTGAAAAATCTTCGTAAACTAAATCACACGTGTATATGTTGACATTTAAGAGATATACAGTCAAGAAAACTCAAGGGCAATGGTGATATATATGCGGATTTAGACTACCAAAAAAACACTCAACAAATGGCTACAATTTAAGGAATGTGTTTAGTGATGGCATCAGATTCCTAATTGATGGAGAAAGGTCTGGTGGCAAGAAAAGCTGCTTCTAGGATGTTGTTAAGTGTTTTCGCTCGACGATTCCATTCTTGGGTGGTTGTTTGGCCCTTGTTCCTGTAACTCGAATCCTAGCCCGGTATATCCCATTTTAATTTTACACCATTGTGAACCTTACGCCTTTTTTTACTCTTTATCGTGGTTCTCGGCATTGAAAAATCTTCGTAAACTAAAGCACACGTGTATATGTTGACATTTAAGAGAATATACAGTCAAGAAAATCAAGGGCAATGGTGATATATATGGCGGATTAGATACCAAAAAAAACACTCAACAAATGGCTACAATTTAAGGAATGTGTTTAATACGCATCAGCTTCCTAATTGATGGAGAAAGGTCTGGTGGCAAGAAAAGCTGCTTCTAGGAGGTTGTCAAGTGTTTTCGCTCGACGATTCCATTCTTGGGTGGGTTGGTTTGGCCCTTGTTCCTGTAACTCGAATCCTAGCCCGGTATATTCCCATTTTAATTTTACACCATTGTGAACCTTACGCCTTTTTTACTCTTTGATCGTGGTTCTCGGCATTGAAAAATCTTCGTAAACTAAATCACACGTGTATAAGTTGACATTTAAGAGATATACATTCAAGAAAATCAAGGGCAATGGTGATATATATGGGGATTAGATACCAAAAAAACACTTAACAAATGGCTACAATTTAAGGAATGTGTTTAGTGATGGCATCATATTCCTAATTGATGGAGAAAGGTCTGGTGGCAAGAAAAGCTGCTTCTAGGAGGTTTGTCAAGTGTTTTCGCTCGACGATTCCATCTTGGGTGGGTTGTTTGGCCCTTGTTCCTGTAAACTCGAATCCTAGCCCGGTATATCCCAGTTTTAATTTTACACCATTGTGAACCTTACGCCATTTTTTACTCTCTGATCGAGGTTCTCGCATTGAAAAATCTTCGTAAACAAATCACACGTGTATATGTTGACATTTAAAGAGATATACATCAAGAAAATCAAGGGCAATGGTGATATATATGCGGATTAGACCAAAAAAAAAACACTCAACAAATGGCTACAATTTTAAAGGAATGTGTTTAGTGACGGCATCAGATTCCTAATTGATGGAGAGAAGGTCTGTGGCAAGAAAAGCTGCTTCTAGGAGGTTGTCAAGTGTTTTCGCTCGACGATTCCATTCTTGGTGGTTGGTTTGGCCCTTGTTTCCTGTTAACTCGGAATCCTAGCCCGGTATATCCCATTTTAATTTTACACCATTGTGAACCTTACGCCTTTTTTACTCTTGATCGTGGTTCTCGGCATTGAAAATCTTCGTAAAACTAAATCACACGTGTATATGTTGACATTTAAGAGATATACAGGTCAATAAAAATCAAGGGCAATGGTGATATATATGCGGATTAGATACCAAAAAAAAAACACTCCAACAAATGGCTTACAATTTAAGGAATGTGTTTAGTGACGGCATCAGACTTCCTAATTGAATGGAGAAAGGTCTGTGGCAAGAAAAGCTGCTTCTAGGAGGTTGTTAGTGTTTCGCTCGACGATTCCATTCTTGGGTGGTTGGTTTGGCCCTTGTTTCCTGTTAACTCGAATCCTAGCCCCGGTATATCCCATTTTAATTTTACACCATTGTGAACCTTATGCCTTTATTACTCTCTGATCGAGGTTCTCGGCATTTGAAAAATTCTTCGTAAACTAAATCACACGTGTATATGTTGACATTTAAGAGATATACAGTCAAGAAAATCAAGGGCAATGGTGATATATATGCGGATTAGACACCAAAAAAAACACTCAACAAATGGCTACAATTTAAGGAATGTGTTTAGTGACGGCATCAGATTCCTAATTGATGGAGAAAGGTCTGGTGGCAAGAAAAGCTGCTTCTAGGAGGTTGTCAAGTGTTTTCGCTCGACGATTCCATTCTTGGGTGGTTGGTTTGGCCCTTGTTCCTGTAACTCGAATCCTAGCCCGGTATATCCCATTTTAATTTTACACCATTGTGAACCTTACGCCTTTTTTACTCTCTGATCGAGGTTCTCGGCATTGAAAAATCTTCGTAAACTAAATCACACGTGTATATGTTGACATTTAAGAGATATACAGTCAAGAAAATCAAGGGCAATGGTGATATATATGCGGATTAGACACCAAAAAAAACACTCAACAAATGGCTACAATTTAAGGAATGTGTTTAGTGACGGCATCAGATTCCTAATTGATGGAGAAAGGTCTGGTGGCAAGAAAAGCTGCTTCTAGGAGGTTGTCAAGTGTTTTCGCTCGACGATTCCATTCTTGGGTGGTTGGTTTGGCCCTTGTTCCTGTAACTCGAATCCTAGCCCGGTATATCCCATTTTAATTTTACACCATTGTGAACCTTACGCCTTTTTTACTCTCTGATCGAGGTTCTCGGCATTGAAAAATCTTCGTAAACTAAATCACACGTGTATATGTTGACATTTAAGAGATATACAGTCAAGAAAATCAAGGCAATGGTGATATATATGCGGATTAGACACCAAAAAAAAACACTCAACAAATGGCTACAATTTAAGGAATGTGTTTAGTGACGGCATCAGATTCCTAATTGATGGAGAAAGGTCTGGTGGCAAGAAAAGCTGCTTCTAGGAGGTTGTCAAGTGTTTTCGCTCGACGATTCCATTCTTGGGTGGTTGGTTTGGCCCTTGTTCCTGTAACTCGAATCCTAGCCCGGTATATCCCATTTTAATTTTACACCATTGTGAACCTTACGCCTTTTTTACTCTCTGATCGAGGTTCTCGGCATTGAAAAATCTTCGTAAACTAAATCACACGTGTATATGTTGACATTTAAGAGATATACAGTCAAGAAAATCAAGGGCAATGGTGATATATATGCGGATTAGACACCAAAAAAAACACTCAACAAATGGCTACAATTTAAGGAATGTGTTTAGTGACGGCATCAGATTCCTAATTGATGGAGAAAGGTCTGGTGGCAAGAAAAGCTGCTTCTAGGAGGTTGTCAAGTGTTTTCGCTCGACGATTCCATTCTTGGGTGGTTGGTTTGGCCCTTGTTCCTGTAACTCGAATCCTAGCCCGGTATATCCCATTTTAATTTTACACCATTGTGAACCTTACGCCTTTTTTACTCTCTGATCGAGGTTCTCGGCATTGAAAAATCTTCGTAAACTAAATCACACGTGTATATGTTGACATTTAAGAGATATACAGTCAAGAAAATCAAGGGCAATGGTGATATATATGCGGATTAGACACCAAAAAAACACTCAACAAATGGCTACAATTTAAGGAATGTGTTTAGTGACGGCATCAGATTCCTAATTGATGGAGAAAGGTCTGGTGGCAAGAAAAGCTGCTTCTAGGAGGTTGTCAAGTGTTTTCGCTCGACGATTCCATTCTTGGGTGGTTGGTTTGGCCCTTGTTCCTGTAACTCGAATCCTAGCCCGGTATATCCCATTTTAATTTTACACCATTGTGAACCTTACGCCTTTTTTACTCTCTGATCGAGGTTCTCGGCATTGAAAAATCTTCGTAAACTAAATCACACGTGTATATGTTGACATTTAAGAGATATACAGTCAAGAAAATCAAGGGCAATGGTGATATATATGCGGATTAGACACCAAAAAAAACACTCAACAAATGGCTACAATTTAAGGAATGTGTTTAGTGACGGCATCAGATTCCTAATTGATGGAGAAAGGTCTGGTGGCAAGAAAAGCTGCTTCTAGGAGGTTGTCAAGTGTTTTCGCTCGACGATTCCATTCTTGGGTGGTTGGTTTGGCCCTTGTTCCTGTAACTCGAATCCTAGCCCGGTATATCCCATTTTAATTTTACACCATTGTGAACCTTACGCCTTTTTTACTCTCTGATCGAGGTTCTCGGCATTGAAAAATCTTCGTAAACTAAATCACACGTGTATATGTTGACATTTAAGAGATATACAGTCAAGAAAATCAAGGGCAATGGTGATATATATGCGGATTAGACACCAAAAAAAACACTCAACAAATGGCTACAATTTAAGGAATGTGTTTAGTGACGGCATCAGATTCCTAATTGATGGAGAAAGGTCTGGTGGCAAGAAAAGCTGCTTCTAGGAGGTTGTCAAGTGTTTTCGCTCGACGATTCCATTCTTGGGTGGTTGGTTTGGCCCTTGTTCCTGTAACTCGAATCCTAGCCCGGTATATCCCATTTTAATTTTACACCATTGTGAACCTTACGCCTTTTTTACTCTCTGATCGAGGTTCTCGGCATTGAAAAATCTTCGTAAACTAAATCACACGTGTATATGTTGACATTTAAGAGATATACAGTCAAGAAAATCAAGGGCAATGGTGATATATATGCGGATTAGACACCAAAAAAAACACTCAACAAATGGCTACAATTTAAGGAATGTGTTTAGTGACGGCATCAGATTCCTAATTGATGGAGAAAGGTCTGGTGGCAAGAAAAGCTGCTTCTAGGAGGTTGTCAAGTGTTTTCGCTCGACGATTCCATTCTTGGGTGGTTGGTTTGGCCCTTGTTCCTGTAACTCGAATCCTAGCCCGGTATATCCCATTTTAATTTTACACCATTGTGAACCTTACGCCTTTTTTACTCTCTGATCGAGGTTCTCGGCATTGAAAAATCTTCGTAAACTAAATCACACGTGTATATGTTGACATTTAAGAGATATACAGTCAAGAAAATCAAGGGCAATGGTGATATATATGCGGATTAGACACCAAAAAAAACACTCAACAAATGGCTACAATTTAAGGAATGTGTTTAGTGACGGCATCAGATTCCTAATTGATGGAGAAAGGTCTGGTGGCAAGAAAAGCTGCTTCTAGGAGGTTGTCAAGTGTTTTCGCTCGACGATTCCATTCTTGGGTGGTTGGTTTGGCCCTTGTTCCTGTAACTCGAATCCTAGCCCGGTATATCCCATTTTAATTTTACACCATTGTGAACCTTACGCCTTTTTTACTCTCTGATCGAGGTTCTCGGCATTGAAAAATCTTCGTAAACTAAATCACACGTGTATATGTTGACATTTAAGAGATATACAGTCAAGAAAATCAAGGGCAATGGTGATATATATGCGGATTAGACACCAAAAAAAACACTCAACAAATGGCTACAATTTAAGGAATGTGTTTAGTGACGGCATCAGATTCCTAATTGATGGAGAAAGGTCTGGTGGCAAGAAAAGCTGCTTCTAGGAGGTTGTCAAGTGTTTTCGCTCGACGATTCCATTCTTGGGTGGTTGGTTTGGCCCTTGTTCCTGTAACTCGAATCCTAGCCCGGTATATCCCATTTTAATTTTACACCATTGTGAACCTTACGCCTTTTTTACTCTCTGATCGAGGTTCTCGGCATTGAAAAATCTTCGTAAACTAAATCACACGTGTATATGTTGACATTTAAGAGATATACAGTCAAGAAAATCAAGGGCAATGGTGATATATATGCGGATTAGACACCAAAAAAAACACTCAACAAATGGCTACAATTTAAGGAATGTGTTTAGTGACGGCATCAGATTCCTAATTGATGGAGAAAGGTCTGGTGGCAAGAAAAGCTGCTTCTAGGAGGTTGTCAAGTGTTTTCGCTCGACGATTCCATTCTTGGGTGGTTGGTTTGGCCCTTGTTCCTGTAACTCGAATCCTAGCCCGGTATATCCCATTTTAATTTTACACCATTGTGAACCTTACGCCTTTTTTACTCTCTGATCGAGGTTCTCGGCATTGAAAAATCTTCGTAAACTAAATCACACGTGTATATGTTGACATTTAAGAGATATACAGTCAAGAAAATCAAGGGCAATGGTGATATATATGCGGATTAGACACCAAAAAAAACACTCAACAAATGGCTACAATTTAAGGAATGTGTTTAGTGACGGCATCAGATTCCTAATTGATGGAGAAAGGTCTGGTGGCAAGAAAAGCTGCTTCTAGGAGGTTGTCAAGTGTTTTCGCTCGACGATTCCATTCTTGGGTGGTTGGTTTGGCCCTTGTTCCTGTAACTCGAATCCTAGCCCGGTATATCCCATTTTAATTTTACACCATTGTGAACCTTACGCCTTTTTTACTCTCTGATCGAGGTTCTCGGCATTGAAAAATCTTCGTAAACTAAATCACACGTGTATATGTTGACATTTAAGAGATATACAGTCAAGAAAATCAAGGGCAATGGTGATATATATGCGGATTAGACACCAAAAAAAACACTCAACAAATGGCTACAATTTAAGGAATGTGTTTAGTGACGGCATCAGATTCCTAATTGATGGAGAAAGGTCTGGTGGCAAGAAAAGCTGCTTCTAGGAGGTTGTCAAGTGTTTTCGCTCGACGATTCCATTCTTGGGTGGTTGGTTTGGCCCTTGTTCCTGTAACTCGAATCCTAGCCCGGTATATCCCATTTTAATTTTACACCATTGTGAACCTTACGCCTTTTTTACTCTCTGATCGAGGTTCTCGGCATTGAAAAATCTTCGTAAACTAAATCACACGTGTATATGTTGACATTTAAGAGATATACAGTCAAGAAAATCAAGGGCAATGGTGATATATATGCGGATTAGACACCAAAAAAAACACTCAACAAATGGCTACAATTTAAGGAATGTGTTTAGTGACGGCATCAGATTCCTAATTGATGGAGAAAGGTCTGGTGGCAAGAAAAGCTGCTTCTAGGAGGTTGTCAAGTGTTTTCGCTCGACGATTCCATTCTTGGGTGGTTGGTTTGGCCCTTGTTCCTGTAACTCGAATCCTAGCCCGGTATATCCCATTTTAATTTTACACCATTGTGAACCTTACGCCTTTTTTACTCTCTGATCGAGGTTCTCGGCATTGAAAAATCTTCGTAAACTAAATCACACGTGTATATGTTGACATTTAAGAGATATACAGTCAAGAAAATCAAGGGCAATGGTGATATATATGCGGATTAGACACCAAAAAAAACACTCAACAAATGGCTACAATTTAAGGAATGTGTTTAGTGACGGCATCAGATTCCTAATTGATGGAGAAAGGTCTGGTGGCAAGAAAAGCTGCTTCTAGGAGGTTGTCAAGTGTTTTCGCTCGACGATTCCATTCTTGGGTGGTTGGTTTGGCCCTTGTTCCTGTAACTCGAATCCTAGCCCGGTATATCCCATTTTAATTTTACACCATTGTGAACCTTACGCCTTTTTTACTCTCTGATCGAGGTTCTCGGCATTGAAAAATCTTCGTAAACTAAATCACACGTGTATATGTTGACATTTAAGAGATATACAGTCAAGAAAATCAAGGGCAATGGTGATATATATGCGGATTAGACACCAAAAAAAACACTCAACAAATGGCTACAATTTAAGGAATGTGTTTAGTGACGGCATCAGATTCCTAATTGATGGAGAAAGGTCTGGTGGCAAGAAAAGCTGCTTCTAGGAGGTTGTCAAGTGTTTTCGCTCGACGATTCCATTCTTGGGTGGTTGGTTTGGCCCTTGTTCCTGTAACTCGAATCCTAGCCCGGTATATCCCATTTTAATTTTACACCATTGTGAACCTTACGCCTTTTTTACTCTCTGATCGAGGTTCTCGGCATTGAAAAATCTTCGTAAACTAAATCACACGTGTATATGTTGACATTTAAGAGATATACAGTCAAGAAAATCAAGGGCAATGGTGATATATATGCGGATTAGACACCAAAAAAAACACTCAACAAATGGCTACAATTTAAGGAATGTGTTTAGTGACGGCATCAGATTCCTAATTGATGGAGAAAGGTCTGGTGGCAAGAAAAGCTGCTTCTAGGAGGTTGTCAAGTGTTTTCGCTCGACGATTCCATTCTTGGGTGGTTGGTTTGGCCCTTGTTCCTGTAACTCGAATCCTAGCCCGGTATATCCCATTTTAATTTTACACCATTGTGAACCTTACGCCTTTTTTACTCTCTGATCGAGGTTCTCGGCATTGAAAAATCTTCGTAAACTAAATCACACGTGTATATGTTGACATTTAAGAGATATACAGTCAAGAAAATCAAGGGCAATGGTGATATATATGCGGATTAGACACCAAAAAAAACACTCAACAAATGGCTACAATTTAAGGAATGTGTTTAGTGACGGCATCAGATTCCTAATTGATGGAGAAAGGTCTGGTGGCAAGAAAAGCTGCTTCTAGGAGGTTGTCAAGTGTTTTCGCTCGACGATTCCATTCTTGGGTGGTTGGTTTGGCCCTTGTTCCTGTAACTCGAATCCTAGCCCGGTATATCCCATTTTAATTTTACACCATTGTGAACCTTACGCCTTTTTTACTCTCTGATCGAGGTTCTCGGCATTGAAAAATCTTCGTAAACTAAATCACACGTGTATATGTTGACATTTAAGAGATATACAGTCAAGAAAATCAAGGGCAATGGTGATATATATGCGGATTAGACACCAAAAAAAACACTCAACAAATGGCTACAATTTAAGGAATGTGTTTAGTGACGGCATCAGATTCCTAATTGATGGAGAAAGGTCTGGTGGCAAGAAAAGCTGCTTCTAGGAGGTTGTCAAGTGTTTTCGCTCGACGATTCCATTCTTGGGTGGTTGGTTTGGCCCTTGTTCCTGTAACTCGAATCCTAGCCCGGTATATCCCATTTTAATTTTACACCATTGTGAACCTTACGCCTTTTTTACTCTCTGATCGAGGTTCTCGGCATTGAAAAATCTTCGTAAACTAAATCACACGTGTATATGTTGACATTTAAGAGATATACAGTCAAGAAAATCAAGGGCAATGGTGATATATATGCGGATTAGACACCAAAAAAAACACTCAACAAATGGCTACAATTTAAGGAATGTGTTTAGTGACGGCATCAGATTCCTAATTGATGGAGAAAGGTCTGGTGGCAAGAAAAGCTGCTTCTAGGAGGTTGTCAAGTGTTTTCGCTCGACGATTCCATTCTTGGGTGGTTGGTTTGGCCCTTGTTCCTGTAACTCGAATCCTAGCCCGGTATATCCCATTTTAATTTTACACCATTGTGAACCTTACGCCTTTTTTACTCTCTGATCGAGGTTCTCGGCATTGAAAAATCTTCGTAAACTAAATCACACGTGTATATGTTGACATTTAAGAGATATACAGTCAAGAAAATCAAGGGCAATGGTGATATATATGCGGATTAGACACCAAAAAAAACACTCAACAAATGGCTACAATTTAAGGAATGTGTTTAGTGACGGCATCAGATTCCTAATTGATGGAGAAAGGTCTGGTGGCAAGAAAAGCTGCTTCTAGGAGGTTGTCAAGTGTTTTCGCTCGACGATTCCATTCTTGGGTGGTTGGTTTGGCCCTTGTTCCTGTAACTCGAATCCTAGCCCGGTATATCCCATTTTAATTTTACACCATTGTGAACCTTACGCCTTTTTTACTCTCTGATCGAGGTTCTCGGCATTGAAAAATCTTCGTAAACTAAATCACACGTGTATATGTTGACATTTAAGAGATATACAGTCAAGAAAATCAAGGGCAATGGTGATATATATGCGGATTAGACACCAAAAAAAACACTCAACAAATGGCTACAATTTAAGGAATGTGTTTAGTGACGGCATCAGATTCCTAATTGATGGAGAAAGGTCTGGTGGCAAGAAAAGCTGCTTCTAGGAGGTTGTCAAGTGTTTTCGCTCGACGATTCCATTCTTGGGTGGTTGGTTTGGCCCTTGTTCCTGTAACTCGAATCCTAGCCCGGTATATCCCATTTTAATTTTACACCATTGTGAACCTTACGCCTTTTTTACTCTCTGATCGAGGTTCTCGGCATTGAAAAATCTTCGTAAACTAAATCACACGTGTATATGTTGACATTTAAGAGATATACAGTCAAGAAAATCAAGGGCAATGGTGATATATATGCGGATTAGACACCAAAAAAAACACTCAACAAATGGCTACAATTTAAGGAATGTGTTTAGTGACGGCATCAGATTCCTAATTGATGGAGAAAGGTCTGGTGGCAAGAAAAGCTGCTTCTAGGAGGTTGTCAAGTGTTTTCGCTCGACGATTCCATTCTTGGGTGGTTGGTTTGGCCCTTGTTCCTGTAACTCGAATCCTAGCCCGGTATATCCCATTTTAATTTTACACCATTGTGAACCTTACGCCTTTTTTACTCTCTGATCGAGGTTCTCGGCATTGAAAAATCTTCGTAAACTAAATCACACGTGTATATGTTGACATTTAAGAGATATACAGTCAAGAAAATCAAGGGCAATGGTGATATATATGCGGATTAGACACCAAAAAAAACACTCAACAAATGGCTACAATTTAAGGAATGTGTTTAGTGACGGCATCAGATTCCTAATTGATGGAGAAAGGTCTGGTGGCAAGAAAAGCTGCTTCTAGGAGGTTGTCAAGTGTTTTCGCTCGACGATTCCATTCTTGGGTGGTTGGTTTGGCCCTTGTTCCTGTAACTCGAATCCTAGCCCGGTATATCCCATTTTAATTTTACACCATTGTGAACCTTACGCCTTTTTTACTCTCTGATCGAGGTTCTCGGCATTGAAAAATCTTCGTAAACTAAATCACACGTGTATATGTTGACATTTAAGAGATATACAGTCAAGAAAATCAAGGGCAATGGTGATATATATGCGGATTAGACACCAAAAAAAACACTCAACAAATGGCTACAATTTAAGGAATGTGTTTAGTGACGGCATCAGATTCCTAATTGATGGAGAAAGGTCTGGTGGCAAGAAAAGCTGCTTCTAGGAGGTTGTCAAGTGTTTTCGCTCGACGATTCCATTCTTGGGTGGTTGGTTTGGCCCTTGTTCCTGTAACTCGAATCCTAGCCCGGTATATCCCATTTTAATTTTACACCATTGTGAACCTTACGCCTTTTTTACTCTCTGATCGAGGTTCTCGGCATTGAAAAATCTTCGTAAACTAAATCACACGTGTATATGTTGACATTTAAGAGATATACAGTCAAGAAAATCAAGGGCAATGGTGATATATATGCGGATTAGACACCAAAAAAAACACTCAACAAATGGCTACAATTTAAGGAATGTGTTTAGTGACGGCATCAGATTCCTAATTGATGGAGAAAGGTCTGGTGGCAAGAAAAGCTGCTTCTAGGAGGTTGTCAAGTGTTTTCGCTCGACGATTCCATTCTTGGGTGGTTGGTTTGGCCCTTGTTCCTGTAACTCGAATCCTAGCCCGGTATATCCCATTTTAATTTTACACCATTGTGAACCTTACGCCTTTTTTACTCTCTGATCGAGGTTCTCGGCATTGAAAAATCTTCGTAAACTAAATCACACGTGTATATGTTGACATTTAAGAGATATACAGTCAAGAAAATCAAGGGCAATGGTGATATATATGCGGATTAGACACCAAAAAAAACACTCAACAAATGGCTACAATTTAAGGAATGTGTTTAGTGACGGCATCAGATTCCTAATTGATGGAGAAAGGTCTGGTGGCAAGAAAAGCTGCTTCTAGGAGGTTGTCAAGTGTTTTCGCTCGACGATTCCATTCTTGGGTGGTTGGTTTGGCCCTTGTTCCTGTAACTCGAATCCTAGCCCGGTATATCCCATTTTAATTTTACACCATTGTGAACCTTACGCCTTTTTTACTCTCTGATCGAGGTTCTCGGCATTGAAAAATCTTCGTAAACTAAATCACACGTGTATATGTTGACATTTAAGAGATATACAGTCAAGAAAATCAAGGGCAATGGTGATATATATGCGGATTAGACACCAAAAAAAACACTCAACAAATGGCTACAATTTAAGGAATGTGTTTAGTGACGGCATCAGATTCCTAATTGATGGAGAAAGGTCTGGTGGCAAGAAAAGCTGCTTCTAGGAGGTTGTCAAGTGTTTTCGCTCGACGATTCCATTCTTGGGTGGTTGGTTTGGCCCTTGTTCCTGTAACTCGAATCCTAGCCCGGTATATCCCATTTTAATTTTACACCATTGTGAACCTTACGCCTTTTTTACTCTCTGATCGAGGTTCTCGGCATTGAAAAATCTTCGTAAACTAAATCACACGTGTATATGTTGACATTTAAGAGATATACAGTCAAGAAAATCAAGGGCAATGGTGATATATATGCGGATTAGACACCAAAAAAAACACTCAACAAATGGCTACAATTTAAGGAATGTGTTTAGTGACGGCATCAGATTCCTAATTGATGGAGAAAGGTCTGGTGGCAAGAAAAGCTGCTTCTAGGAGGTTGTCAAGTGTTTTCGCTCGACGATTCCATTCTTGGGTGGTTGGTTTGGCCCTTGTTCCTGTAACTCGAATCCTAGCCCGGTATATCCCATTTTAATTTTACACCATTGTGAACCTTACGCCTTTTTTACTCTCTGATCGAGGTTCTCGGCATTGAAAAATCTTCGTAAACTAAATCACACGTGTATATGTTGACATTTAAGAGATATACAGTCAAGAAAATCAAGGGCAATGGTGATATATATGCGGATTAGACACCAAAAAAAACACTCAACAAATGGCTACAATTTAAGGAATGTGTTTAGTGACGGCATCAGATTCCTAATTGATGGAGAAAGGTCTGGTGGCAAGAAAAGCTGCTTCTAGGAGGTTGTCAAGTGTTTTCGCTCGACGATTCCATTCTTGGGTGGTTGGTTTGGCCCTTGTTCCTGTAACTCGAATCCTAGCCCGGTATATCCCATTTTAATTTTACACCATTGTGAACCTTACGCCTTTTTTACTCTCTGATCGAGGTTCTCGGCATTGAAAAATCTTCGTAAACTAAATCACACGTGTATATGTTGACATTTAAGAGATATACAGTCAAGAAAATCAAGGGCAATGGTGATATATATGCGGATTAGACACCAAAAAAAACACTCAACAAATGGCTACAATTTAAGGAATGTGTTTAGTGACGGCATCAGATTCCTAATTGATGGAGAAAGGTCTGGTGGCAAGAAAAGCTGCTTCTAGGAGGTTGTCAAGTGTTTTCGCTCGACGATTCCATTCTTGGGTGGTTGGTTTGGCCCTTGTTCCTGTAACTCGAATCCTAGCCCGGTATATCCCATTTTAATTTTACACCATTGTGAACCTTACGCCTTTTTTACTCTCTGATCGAGGTTCTCGGCATTGAAAAATCTTCGTAAACTAAATCACACGTGTATATGTTGACATTTAAGAGATATACAGTCAAGAAAATCAAGGGCAATGGTGATATATATGCGGATTAGACACCAAAAAAAACACTCAACAAATGGCTACAATTTAAGGAATGTGTTTAGTGACGGCATCAGATTCCTAATTGATGGAGAAAGGTCTGGTGGCAAGAAAAGCTGCTTCTAGGAGGTTGTCAAGTGTTTTCGCTCGACGATTCCATTCTTGGGTGGTTGGTTTGGCCCTTGTTCCTGTAACTCGAATCCTAGCCCGGTATATCCCATTTTAATTTTACACCATTGTGAACCTTACGCCTTTTTTACTCTCTGATCGAGGTTCTCGGCATTGAAAAATCTTCGTAAACTAAATCACACGTGTATATGTTGACATTTAAGAGATATACAGTCAAGAAAATCAAGGGCAATGGTGATATATATGCGGATTAGACACCAAAAAAAACACTCAACAAATGGCTACAATTTAAGGAATGTGTTTAGTGACGGCATCAGATTCCTAATTGATGGAGAAAGGTCTGGTGGCAAGAAAAGCTGCTTCTAGGAGGTTGTCAAGTGTTTTCGCTCGACGATTCCATTCTTGGGTGGTTGGTTTGGCCCTTGTTCCTGTAACTCGAATCCTAGCCCGGTATATCCCATTTTAATTTTACACCATTGTGAACCTTACGCCTTTTTTACTCTCTGATCGAGGTTCTCGGCATTGAAAAATCTTCGTAAACTAAATCACACGTGTATATGTTGACATTTAAGAGATATACAGTCAAGAAAATCAAGGGCAATGGTGATATATATGCGGATTAGACACCAAAAAAAACACTCAACAAATGGCTACAATTTAAGGAATGTGTTTAGTGACGGCATCAGATTCCTAATTGATGGAGAAAGGTCTGGTGGCAAGAAAAGCTGCTTCTAGGAGGTTGTCAAGTGTTTTCGCTCGACGATTCCATTCTTGGGTGGTTGGTTTGGCCCTTGTTCCTGTAACTCGAATCCTAGCCCGGTATATCCCATTTTAATTTTACACCATTGTGAACCTTACGCCTTTTTTACTCTCTGATCGAGGTTCTCGGCATTGAAAAATCTTCGTAAACTAAATCACACGTGTATATGTTGACATTTAAGAGATATACAGTCAAGAAAATCAAGGGCAATGGTGATATATATGCGGATTAGACACCAAAAAAAACACTCAACAAATGGCTACAATTTAAGGAATGTGTTTAGTGACGGCATCAGATTCCTAATTGATGGAGAAAGGTCTGGTGGCAAGAAAAGCTGCTTCTAGGAGGTTGTCAAGTGTTTTCGCTCGACGATTCCATTCTTGGGTGGTTGGTTTGGCCCTTGTTCCTGTAACTCGAATCCTAGCCCGGTATATCCCATTTTAATTTTACACCATTGTGAACCTTACGCCTTTTTTACTCTCTGATCGAGGTTCTCGGCATTGAAAAATCTTCGTAAACTAAATCACACGTGTATATGTTGACATTTAAGAGATATACAGTCAAGAAAATCAAGGGCAATGGTGATATATATGCGGATTAGACACCAAAAAAAACACTCAACAAATGGCTACAATTTAAGGAATGTGTTTAGTGACGGCATCAGATTCCTAATTGATGGAGAAAGGTCTGGTGGCAAGAAAAGCTGCTTCTAGGAGGTTGTCAAGTGTTTTCGCTCGACGATTCCATTCTTGGGTGGTTGGTTTGGCCCTTGTTCCTGTAACTCGAATCCTAGCCCGGTATATCCCATTTTAATTTTACACCATTGTGAACCTTACGCCTTTTTTACTCTCTGATCGAGGTTCTCGGCATTGAAAAATCTTCGTAAACTAAATCACACGTGTATATGTTGACATTTAAGAGATATACAGTCAAGAAAATCAAGGGCAATGGTGATATATATGCGGATTAGACACCAAAAAAAACACTCAACAAATGGCTACAATTTAAGGAATGTGTTTAGTGACGGCATCAGATTCCTAATTGATGGAGAAAGGTCTGGTGGCAAGAAAAGCTGCTTCTAGGAGGTTGTCAAGTGTTTTCGCTCGACGATTCCATTCTTGGGTGGTTGGTTTGGCCCTTGTTCCTGTAACTCGAATCCTAGCCCGGTATATCCCATTTTAATTTTACACCATTGTGAACCTTACGCCTTTTTTACTCTCTGATCGAGGTTCTCGGCATTGAAAATATCTTCGTAAACTAAATCACACGTGTATATGTTGACATTTAAGAGATATACAGTAGAGAAAAATCAAAGCGCAATGGGTGATATATATGCAGATTAGACACAAAAAAAAACACCTCAACAAATGGCTACAATTTAAGGAATACGTATAGTGACGGCATCAGATTCCTTATTGATAGAGAAAGGTTTCGGTGGCAAGAAACGATACTTCTAGGAGATTGTCAAGTGTTTTCGCTCAACGATTCCATTCTTGGGGAGGTTGGTTTGGCCCTTGTTCCTGTAACTCGAATCCTAGCCGGGTATATCCCATTTTTAATTTTACACCATTGTGAACCTTACGACTTTTTTTACTCTCTGGGAACGAGGTTCTCGGCATTGAAAAATCTTCGTAAACTACATCACACGTTTATATGTTGATATTTAAGAGATATACAGTCAAGAAAATTAAGGGCAATGTGATATATATGCGGATTAGACACCAAAAACACTCAAGAAATGGCTACAATTTAATGAATGTGTTTAGTGACGGCATCAGATTCATAATTGAGGAGAAAGTCTGGTGGCAAGAAAATCTGTTTCTAGGAGGTTGTCAAGTGTTTTCGTCTTGACAATTCCATTCTTGGGAGGTTGGTTTGGCCCTTGTTCTTGTAACTCGAATCCTAGCCTGGTATATCCATTTTAATTTTACATCATTGTGAACCTTATGGCTTTTTACTCTCTGAACGAGGTTCTCGAGCATTGAAATAATCTTCGTAAACTACATCACACGTTTATAATGTTGATATTTAAGAGATATACAGTCAAGAAAATTAAGGGCAATAGTTGATATATATGCGGATTAGACACCAAAAAAACATCAAGAAATGGCTACAATTTAATGAATTGTTTAGTGACGGCATCAGTATTCATAATTGAGGGAGAAAGGTGTGGTGGCAAGAAAATCTGTTTCTAGGAGGTTGTCAAGTGTTTTCGCTTGACAATTCCATTCTTGGGTGTTGGTTTGGCCCTTGTTCTTGTAACTCGAATCCTAGCCTGGTATATCCCATTTTAATTTTACACCATTGTGAACCTTACGCCTTTTTTACTCTCTGATCGAGGTTCTCGGCATTGAAAAATCTTCGTAAACTAAATCACACGTGTATATGTTGACATTTAAGAGATATACAGTCAAGAAAATCAAGGGCAATGGTGATATATATGCGGATTAGACACCAAAAAAAACACTCAACAAATGGCTACAATTTAAGGAATGTGTTTAGTGACGGCATCAGATTCCTAATTGATGGAGAAAGGTCTGGTGGCAAGAAAAGCTGCTTCTAGGAGGTTGTCAAGTGTTTTCGCTCGACGATTCCATTCTTGGGTGGTTGGTTTGGCCCTTGTTCCTGTAACTCGAATCCTAGCCCGGTATATCCCATTTTAATTTTACACCATTGTGAACCTTACGCCTTTTTTACTCTCTGATCGAGGTTCTCGGCATTGAAAAATCTTCGTAAACTAAATCACACGTGTATATGTTGACATTTAAGAGATATACAGTCAAGAAAATCAAAGGGCAATCAGTGATATATATGCAAGATTAGGACACAAAAAAAAAAAACAACTCAACAAATGGCTACATTTAAGGGAATACGTATAGTGACGGCAATCAGATTCGCTTAATTGATAGGGAGAAAGGTTTGTTGGGTGGCAAGAAAAAGAATACTTCTAGAGAGGGTTGTCAAAGTGTTTTCGCTCGGACGATTCCATTATTTGGGGTGGTTGGTTTGGCCCTGTTTCACTTCGTAACTCGAATCCTAGCCGGGTATATCCCCATTTTACAATTTTACCACCATTGTGAACCTTACGACTTTATTACTTCTCTGGATCGAGGTCTCGGCATTGAAAAATCTTCGTGAACTAAATAACACGTGTATATGTTGACATTTAAGAGATATACAGTCAAGAAAATCAAAGGGCAATGGTGATATATATGCAGATTAGACACAAAAAAAAAAACACTCAACAAATGGCTACATTTAACGGATACCGTATAGTGACGGGCATCAGATTCCTTATTGATGGAGAAAGGGTTCTGGTGGCAAGAAAAGATACTTCTAGGAGATTGTCAAGTGTTTTCGCTCGACGATTCCATTATTGGGTGGTTGGTTTGGCACCTGTTCCTGTAACTCGAATCCTAGCCGGTATATCCCATTTTGATTTTACACCAATGTGAACCTTACGACTTTATTACTCTCTGATCGAGGTTCCTCGGCATTGAAAAATCTTCGTAAACTAAATCACACGTGTATATGTTGACATTTAAGAGATATACAGTAGAGAAAATCAAAGCGCAATGGTGATATATATGCAGATTAGACACAAAAAAAAAAACACTCAACAAATGGCTACAATTTAAGGAATACGTATAGTGACGGCATCAGATTCCTTATTGATAGAGAAAGGTTTGGTGGCAAGAAACGATACTTCTAGGAGATTGTCAAGTGTTTTCGCTCAACGATTCCATTCTTGGGAGGTTGGTTTGGCCCTTGTTCCTGTAACTCGAATCCTAGCCGGGTATATCCCATTTTAATTTACACCATTGTGAACCTTACGACTTTTTACTCTCTGAACGAGGTTCTCGGCATTGAAAATCTTCGTAAACTACATCACACGTTTATATGTTGATATTTAAGAGATATACAGTCAAGAAAATTAAGGGCAATAGTGATGTATATGCGGATTAGACACCAAAAAAACACTCAAGAAATGGCTACAATTTAATGAATGTGTTTAGTGACGGCATCAGATTCATAATTGAGGGAGAAAGGGTCTCTGGTGGCAAGAAAATCTGTTTCTAGGAGGTTGTCAAGTGTTTTCGCTTGACAATCCATTCTTGGGTTGTTGGTTTGGCCCTTGTTCTTGTAACTCGAATCCTAGCCTGGTAATCCCATTTTAATTTTACATCATTGTGAACCTTATGGCTTTTTTACTCTCTGAACGAGGTTCTCGGCATTGAAAAATCTTCGTAAACTACATCACACGTTTATATGTGATATTTAAGAGATATACAGTCAAGAAAATTAAGGGCAATAGTGATATATATGCGGATTAGACACCAAAAAAACACTCAAGAAATGGCTACAATTTAATGAATGTGTTTAGTGACGGCATCAGATTCATATTTGAGGGAGAAAGGTGTGGTGGCAAGAAAATCTGTTTCTAGGAGGTTGTCAAGTGTTTTCGCTTGACAATTCCATTCTTGGGTTGTTGGTTTGGCCCTTGTTCTTGTAACTCGAATCCTAGCCTGGTATATCCCATTTTAGTTTTACATCATTGTGAACCTTATGCCTTTTTTACTCTCTGATCGAGGTTCTCGGCATTGAAAAATCTGTGTACACTAAATCACATGTGTATATGTTGACATTTAAGATTTACAGTCAAGAAAATCAAGGGAAATAGTGATATATATGCAGATTAGACGCCAAAAAAAAAAAAAACTCTCAACAAATGGCCACAATTTGAGGAATACGTTTAGTGACGGCATCAGATTCCTAATTGATGGTGAGAGATCTGGTGGCAAGAAAAGCTGCTTCTAGGAGTTTGTCAAGTGTTTTCGCTCGACGATTCCATTCTTGGGTGGTTGGTTTGGCCCTTGTTCCTGTAACTCGAATCCTAGCTCGATATATCCCATTTTAATTTTACACCATTGTGAACCTTACGCCTTTTTTACTCTCTGATCGAGGTTCTCTGCATTGAAAAATCTTCGTAAACTAAATCACACGTGTATATGTTGACATTTAAGAGATATACAGTCAAGAAAATCAAGGGTAATGGTGATATATATGCAGATCAGACAAAAAAAAAACACTCAACAAATGGCTATAATTTAAGGAATGCGTTTAGTGACGGCATCAGATTCCTAAATGATGGAGAAAGGTCTGGTGGCAAGAAAAGCTGCTTCTAGGAGGTTGTCAAGTGTTTTCGTTCGACGATTCCATTCTTGGGTGGTTGGTTTGGCCCCTGTTCCTGTAACTCGAATCCTAGCCGGGTATATCCCATTTTAATTTTACACCATTCTGAACCTTACGACTTTTTTACTCTGTGATCGAGGTTCTCGGCATTGAAAAATCTTCGTGAACTAAATAACACGTGTATATGTTGACATTTAAGAGATATACAGTCAAGAAAATCAAAGGGCAATGGTGATATATATGCAGATTAGACACAAAAAAAACACTCAACAAATGGCTACAATTTAAGGAATACGTATAGTGACGGCATCAGATTCCTTATTGATGGAGAAAGGTCTGGTGGCAAGAAAAGATACTTCTAGGAGATTGTCAAGTGTTTTCGCTCGACGATTCCATTATTGGGTGGTTGGTTTGGCCCCTGTTCCTGTAACTCGAATCCTAGCCGGGTATATCCCATTTTGATTTTACACCATTGTGAACCTTACGACTTTATTACTCTCTGATCGAGGTTCTCGGCATTGAAAAATCTTCGTAAACTAAATCACACGTGTATATGTTGACATTTAAGAGATATATAGTAGAGAAAATCAAAGCGCAATGGTGATATATATGCAGATTAGACACAAAAAAAAACACTCAACAAATGGCTACAATTTAAGGAATACGTATAGTGACGGCATCAGATTCCTTATTGATAGAGAAAGGTTTGGTGGCAAGAAACGATACTTGTAGGAGATTGTCAAGTGTTTTCGCTCAACGATTCCATTCTTGGGAGGTTGGTTTGGCCCTTGTTCCTGTAACTCGAATCCTAGCCGGGTATATCCCATTTTAATTTTACACCATTGTGAACCTTACGACTTTTTTACTCTCTGAACGAGGTTCTCGGCATTGAAAAATCTTCGTAAACTACATCACACGTTTATATGTTGATATTTAAGAGATATACAGTCAAGAAAATTAAGGGCAATAGTGATATATATGCGGATTAGACACCAAAAAAAACACTCTAGAAATGGCTACAATTTAATGAATGTGTTTAGTGACGGCATCAGATTCATAATTGAGGGAGAAAGGTCTGGTGGCAAGAAAATCTGTTTCTAGGAGGTTGTCAAGTGTTTTCGCTTGACAATTCCATTCTTGGGTTGTTGGTTTGGCCCTTGTTCTTGTAACTCGAATCCTAGCCTGGTATATCCCATTTTAATTTTACATCATTGTGAACCTTATGCCTTTTTTACTCTCTGATCGAGGTTCTCGGCATTGAAAAATCTGTGTACACTAAATCACATGTGTATATGTTGACATTTAAGAGATTTACAGTCAAGAAAATCAAGGGAAATAGTGATATATATGCAGATTAGACGCCAAAAAAAAAAAAAAAACTCTCAACAAATGGCCACAATTTGAGGAATACGTTTAGTGACGGCATCAGTTTCCTAATTGATGGTGAGAGATCTGGTGGCAAGAAAAGCTGCTTCTAGGAGTTTGTCAAGTGTTTTCGCTCGACGATTCCATTCTTGGGTGGTTGGTTTGGCCCTTGTTCCTGTAACTCGAATCCTAGCTCGATATATCCCATTTTAATTTTACACCATTGTGAACCTTACGCCTTTTTTACTCACTGATCGAGGTTCTCTGCATTGAAAAATCTTCGTAAACTAAATCACACGTGTATATGTTGACATTTAAGAGATATACAGTCAAGAAAATCAAGGGTAATGGTGATATATATGCAGATTAGATACAAAAAAAAAAAACACTCAACAAATGGCTATAATTTAAGGAATGCGTTTAGTGACGGCATCAGATTCCTAAATGATGGAGAAAGGTCTGGTGGCAAGAAAAGCTGCTTCTAGGAGGTTGTCAAGTGTTTTCGTTCGACGATTCCATTCTTGGGTGGTTGGTTTGGCCCCTGTTCCTGTAACTCGAATCCTAGCCGGGTATATCCCATTTTAATTTTACACCATTCTGAACCTTACGACTTTTTTACTCTGTGATCGAGGTTCTCGGCATTGAAAAATCTTCGTGAACTAAATAACACGTGTATATGTTGACATTTAAGAGATATACAGTCAAGAAAATCAAAGGGCAATGGTGATATATATGCAGATTAGACACAAAAAAAACACTCAACAAATGGCTACAATTTAAGGAATACGTATAGTGACGGCATCAGATTCCTTATTGATGGAGAAAGGTCTGGTGGCAAGAAAAGATACTTCTAGGAGATTGTCAAGTGTTTTCGCTCGACGATTCCATTATTGGGTGGTTGGTTTGGCCCCTGTTCCTGTAACTCGAATCCTAGCCGGGTATATCCCATTTTGATTTTACACCATTGTGAACCTTACGACTTTATTACTCTCTGATCGAGGTTCTCGGCATTGAAAAATCTTCGTAAACTAAATCACACGTGTATATGTTGACATTTAAGAGATATACAGTAGAGAAAATCAAAGCGCAATGGTGATATATATGCAGATTAGACACAAAAAAAAAACACTCAACAAATGGCTACAATTTAAGGAATACGTATAGTGACGGCATCAGATTCCTTATTGATAGAGAAAGGTTTGGTGGCAAGAAACGATACTTGTAGGAGATTGTCAAGTGTTTTCGCTCAACGATTCCATTCTTGGGAGGTTGGTTTGGCCCTTGTTCCTGTAACTCGAATCCTAGCCGGGTATATCCCATTTTAATTTTACACCATTGTGAACCTTACGACTTTTTTACTCTCTGAACGAGGTTCTCGGCATTGAAAAATCTTCGTAAACTACATCACACGTTTATATGTTGATATTTAAGAGATATACAGTCAAGAAAATTAAGGGCAATAGTGATATATATGCGGATTAGACACCAAAAAAAACACTCTAGAAATGGCTACAATTTAATGAATGTGTTTAGTGACGGCATCAGATTCATAATTGAGGGAGAAAGGTCTGGTGGCAAGAAAATCTGTTTCTAGGAGGTTGTCAAGTGTTTTCGCTTGACAATTCCATTCTTGGGTTGTTGGTTTGGCCCTTGTTCTTGTAACTCGAATCCTAGCCTGGTATATCCCATTTTAATTTTACATCATTGTGAACCTTATGCCTTTTTTACTCTCTGATCGAGGTTCTCGGCATTGAAAAATCTGTGTACACTAAATCACATGTGTATATGTTGACATTTAAGAGATTTACAGTCAAGAAAATCAAGGGAGATAGTGATATATATGCAGATTAGACGCCAAAAAAAAAAAAACTCTCAACAAATGGCCACAATTTGAGGAATACGTTTAGTGACGGCATCAGTTTCCTAATTGATGGTGAGAGATCTGGTGGCAAGAAAAGCTGCTTCTAGGAGTTTGTCAAGTGTTTTCGCTCGACGATTCCATTCTTGGGTGGTTGGTTTGGCCCTTGTTCCTGTAACTCGAATCCTAGCTCGATATATCCCATTTTAATTTTACACCATTGTGAACCTTACGCCTTTTTTACTCTCTGATCGAGGTTCTCTGCATTGAAAAATCTTCGTAAACTAAATCACACGTGTATATGTTGACATTTAAGAGATATACAGTCAAGAAAATCAAGGGTAATGGTGATATATATGCAGATTAGATACACAAAAAAAAAAAACACTCAACAAATGGCTATAATTTAAGGAATGCGTTTAGTGACGGCATCAGATTCCTAAATGATTGAGAAAGGTCTGGTGGCAAGAAAAGCTGCTTCTAGGAGGTTGTCAAGTGTTTTCGTTCAACGATTCCATTCTTGGGTGGTTGGTTTGGCCCCTGTTCCTGTAACTCGAATCCGAGCCGGGTATATCCCATTTTAATTTTACACCATTCTGAACCTTACGACTTTTTTACTCTGTGATCGAGGTTCTCGGCATTGAAAAATCTTCGTGAACTAAATAACACGTTTATATGTTGACATTTAAGAGATATACAGTCAAGAAAATCAAAGGGCAATAGTGATATATATGCAGATTAGACACAAAAAAAAACACTCAACAAATGGCTACAATTTAAGGAATACGTATAGTGACGGCATCAGATTCCTTATTGATGGAGAAAGGTCTGGTGGCAAGAAAAGATACTTCTAGGAGATTGTCAAGTGTTTTCGCTCGACGATTCCATTATTGGGTGGTTGGTTTGGCCCCTGTTCCTGTAACTCGAATCCTAGCCGGGTATATCCCATTTTGATTTTACACCATTGTGAACCTTACGACTTTATTACTCTCTGATCGAGGTTCTCGGCATTGAAAAATCTTCGTAAACTAAATCACACGTGTATATGTTGACATTTAACAGATATACAGTAGAGAAAATCAAAGCGCAATGGTGATATATATGCAGATTAGACACAAAAAAAAACACTCAACAAATGGCTACAATTTAAGGAATACGTATAGTGACGGCATCAGATTCCTTATTGATAGAGAAAGGTTTGGTGGCAAGAAACGATACTTCTAGGAGATTGTCAAGTGTTTTCGCTCAACGATTCCATTCTTGGGAGGTTGGTTTGGCCCTTGTTCCTGTAACTCGAATCCTAGCCGGGTATATCCCATTTTAATTTTACACCATTGTGAACCTTACGACTTTTTTACTCTCTGAACGAGGTTCTCGGCATTGAAAAATCCTCGTAAACTTAATCACATGTGTATATGTTGACATTTAAGAGATTTACAGTCAAGAAAATCAAGGGAAATAGTGATATATATGCAGATTAGACGCCAAAAAAAAAAAAAAACTCTCAACAAATGGCCACAATTTAAGGAATACGTTTAGTGACGGAATCAGATTCCTAATTGATGGTGAGAGATCTGGTGGCAAGAAAAGCTGCTTCTAGGAGTTTGTCAAGTGTTTTCGCTCGACGATTCCATTCTTGGGTGGTTGGTTTGGCCCTTGTTCCTGTAACTCGAATCCTAGCCCGGTATATCCCATTTTAATTTCACACCATTGTGAACCTTACGCCTTTCTTACTCTCTGATCGAGGTTCTCGGCATTGAAAAATCCTCGTAAACTTAATCACATGTGTATATGTTGACATTTAGGAGATATACAGTCAAGAAAATCCAGGGCAATGGTGATATATATGCAGATTAGACACCAAAAAAACACTCAACAAATGGCTAAAATTTTAGGAATGCGTTTAGTGACGACATCAGATTCCTAATTGATGGAGAAAGGTCTGGTGGCAAGAAAAGCTGCTTCTAGGAGGTTGTCAAGTGTTTTCGCTCGACGATTCCATTCTTGGGTGGTTGGTTTGGCCCTTGTTCCTGTAACTCGAATCCTAGCCCGATATATCCCATTTTAATTTTACACCATTTTGAACCTTACGCCTTTTTTACTCTCTGATCGAGGTTCTCGACATTGAAAAATCTTCGTAAACTAAATCACACGTGTATATGTTGATATTTAAGAGATATACAGTCAAGAAAATCAAGGGTAATGGTGATATATATGCAGATTAGACACAAAAAAAAAAAACACTCAAGAAATGGCTATAATTTAAGGAATGCGTTTAGTGACGGCATCAGATTCCTAAATGATGGAGAAAGGTCTGGTGGCAAGAAAAGCTGCTTCTAGGAGGTTGTCAAGTGTTTTCGCTCGACGATTCCATTCTTGGGTGGTTGGTTTGGCCCCTGTTTTTGTAACTCGAATCCTAGCCGGGTATATCCCATTTTAATTTTACACCATTGTGAACCTTACGACTTTTTTACTCTCTGATCGTGGTTCTCGGCATTGAAAAATCTTCGTAAACTAAATCACACGTGTATACGTTGACATTTAAGAGATATACAGTCAAGAAAATCAAAGGGCAATGGTGATATATATGCAGATTAGACACAAAAAAAACACTCAACAAATGGCTACAATTTAAGGAATACGTATAGTGACAGCATCAGATTCCTTATTGATGGAGAAAGGTCTGGTGGCAAGAAAAGATATTTCTAGGAGATTGTCAAGTGTTTTCGCTCGACGATTCCATTCCTGGGTGGTTGGTTTGGCCCTTGTTCCTGTAACTCGAATCCTAACCGGGTATATCCCATTTTAATTTTACACCATTGTGAACCTTACGACTTTTTTACTCTCTGATCGAGGTTCTCAGCATTGAAAAATCTTCGTAAACTAAATCACACGTGTATATGTTGACATAAAAGATATATACAGTCAAGAAAATCAAGGGCAATGGTGATATATATGCGGATTAGACACCAAAAAAACACTCAACAAATGGCTACAATTTAAGAAATGTGTTTAGTGACGGCATCAGATTCATAATTGAGGGAGAAAGGTCTAGTGGCAAGAAAAGCTGTTTCTAGGAGGTTGTCAAGTGTTTTCACTTGACGATTCCATTCTTGGGTTGTTGGTTTGGCCCTTGTTCCTGTAACTCGAATCCTAGCCTCGTATATCCCATTTTAATTTTACATCATTGTGAACCGTATGCCTTTTTTACTCTCTGATCGAGGTTCTCGGCATTGAAAAATCTTCGTAAACTAAATCACATGTGTATATGTTGAGATTTAAGAGATATACAGTCAAGAAAATCAAGGGAAATGGTGATATATATGAAGATTAGACACCAAAAAAAAAAAAAACTCTCAACAAATGGCTACAATTTAAGGAATGCGGTTAGTGACGGCGTCAGATTCCTAATTGATGGTGAAAGGTCTGGTGGCAAGAAAAGCTGCTTCTAGGAGGTTGTCAAGTGTTTTCGCTCGACGATTCCATTCTTGGGTGGTTGGTTTGGCCCCTGTTTTTGTAACTCGAATCCTAGCCGGGTATATCCCATTTTAATTTTACACCATTGTGAACCTTACGACTTTTTTACTCTCTGATCGAGGTTCTCGGCATTGAAAAATCTTCGTAAACTAAATCACACGTGTATACGTTGACATTTAAGAGATATACAGTCAAGAAAATCAAAGGGCAATGGTGATATATATGCAGATTAGACACAAAAAAAAAACACTCAACAAATGGCTACAATTTAAGGAATACGTATAGTGACGGCATCAGATTCCTTATTGATGGAGAAAGGTCTGGTGGCAAGAAAAGATATTTCTAGGAGATTGTCAAGTGTTTTCGCTCGACGATTCCATTCCTGGGTGGTTGGTTTGGCCCTTGTTCCTGTAACTCGAATCCTAACCGGGTATATCCCATTTTAATTTTACACCATTGTGAACCTTACGACTTTTTTACTCTCTGATCGAGGTTCTCAGCATTGAAAAATCTTCGTAAACTAAATCACACGTGTATATGTTGACATAAAAGATATATACAGTCAAGAAAATCAAGGGCAATGGTGATATATATGCGGATTAGACACCAAAAAAACACTCAACAAATGGCTACAATTTAAGAAATGTGTTTAGTGACGGCATCAGATTCATAATTGAGGGAGAAAGGTCTAGTGGCAAGAAAAGCTGTTTCTAGGAGGTTGTCAAGTGTTTTCACTTGACGATTCCATTCTTGGGTTGTTGGTTTGGCCCTTGTTCCTGTAACTCGAATCCTAGCCTCGTATATCCCATTTTAATTTTACATCATTGTGAACCGTATGCCTTTTTTACTCTCTGATCGAGGTTCTCGGCATTGAAAAATCTTCGTAAACTAAATCACATGTGTATATGTTGAGATTTAAGAGATATACAGTCAAGAAAATCAAGGGAAATGTTGATATATATGAAGATTAGACACCAAAAAAAAAAACTCTCAACAAATGGCTACAATTTAAGGAATGCGGTTAGTGACGGCGTCAGATTCCTAATTGATGGTGAAAGGTCTGGTGGCAAGAAAAGCTGCTTCTTAGAGGTTGTCAAGTGTTTTCGCTCGACGATTCCATTCTTGGG
This sequence comes from Helianthus annuus, assembly GCF_002127325.2. Classification (NCBI taxonomy): domain Eukaryota; kingdom Viridiplantae; phylum Streptophyta; class Magnoliopsida; order Asterales; family Asteraceae; genus Helianthus; species Helianthus annuus. The sequence continues at coordinate 11,617,671 of NC_035433.2, read as the reverse complement.
TGGTTGGTTTGGCCCTTGTTCCTGTAACTCGAATCCTAGCCCGGTATATCCCATTTTAATTTTACACCATTGTGAACCTTACGCCTTTTTTACTCTCTGATCGAGGTTTTCGGCATTGAAAATTCCTCGTAAACTTAATCACACGTGTATATGTTGACATTTAAGAGATATACAGTCAAGAAAATTCAGGGCAATGGTGATATATATGCAGATTAGACACCAAAAAAAAAACACTCAACAAATGGCTATAATTTAAGGAATGCGTTTAGTGACGACATCAGATTCCTAATTGGTGGAGAAAGGTCTCGTGGCAAGAAAAGCTGCTTCTAGGAGGATGTCAAGTGTTTTCGCTCGACGATTCCATTCTTGGGTGGTTGGTTTGGCACTTGTTGCTGTTACTCGAATCCTAGCCCGATATATCCAATTTTAATTTTACACCATTGTGAACCTTACGCCTTTTTTACTCTCTGATCGAGGTTCTCGGCATTGAAAAATCTTCGTAGACTAAATTACACGTGTATATGTTGACATTTTAGAGATATACAGTCAAGAAAATCAAGAGTAACGGTGACATATATGCAGATTAGACACCCAAGAAAAAACACTCAAGAAATGGCTATAATTTAAGGAATGCGTTTAGTGATGGCATCAGATTCCTAAATGATGGAGAAAGGTCTGGTGGCAAGAAAATCTGCTTCTAGGAGGTTGTCAAGTGTTTTCGCTCGACGATTCCATTCTTGGGTGGTTGGTTTGGCACTTGTTCCTCTAACTCGAATCCTAGCCCGATATATCCCATTTTAATTTTACACCATTGTGAACCTTACGACTTTTTTACTCTCTGATCGAGGTTCTCGGCATTGAATAATCTTTGTAAACTAAATCACACGTGTATATGTTGACATTTAAGAGATATACAGTCAAGAAAATCAAAGGACAATGGTGATATATATGCAGATTAGACGCAAAAAAATAAAACACTCAACAAATGGCTACAATTTAAGGAAAACGTATAGTGACTGCATCAGATTCCTTATTGATGGAGAAAGGTCTGGTGGCAAGAAAAGATACTTCTAGGAGATTGTCAAGTGTTTTCGCTCGACGATTCCATTTTTGGGTGGTTTGTTTGGCCCTTGTTCCTGTAACTCGAATCCTAGCCGGGTATATCCCATTTTAATTTTACACAATTGTGAACCTTACGACTTTTTTACTCTCTGATCGAGGTTCTCGAAATTGAAAAATCTTCGTAAACTAAATCACACGTATATATGTTGACATTTAAGAGATATACAGTCAAGAAAATAAAGGGCAATGGTGATATATATGCAGATTAGACACCAAAACAAATGGCTACAATTTAAGTGTATCACCCCGTGTTTTCAAATGTCAAAGTCAATGTCCAAGTCAACTTTGACTTTCTTTGACTGTAGAAAGTCTATTTCCTGTTTTAGTTGTATTCTGTGGAGTAAGTGCTGTAATCAGAAAGAATCGAAGTAATCAAATGCAATCGAATGTTTAATCAACGCGAACCGATCTACGACTGTGAATGATAGGAAGTAACAATGCGATAAAGCTAACTAATCAGTAATCAAACCGATCAATCAAGCATCGAACCCAAGACTCGAATTATGCGAACTTTGGTATTATTATACGTGTGTGTGTGCCTTACGTGTTACTTGTGCGTGTTTACTTTACGTTTTTGGTGTGGTACTCAAGCAAATCAATCGAAAATCGAATCGAAACTCGAAAGGCAATCGAACTCAATCGAAACCGACATCGAAACATGACTTATACAAGATTGTATGTTAGATATAGTCCCAACTACTGAAAGTAATTTGACTAGGAAACTCTATTGTATTCGTATCATCGTCCATCGAAATCGAAACGTCGAAAATCGTCGCGGAATACTCAAAGTATGTCGCGGATCGAACAGAAGCATCCGGATCGAACAGGCCAGCCGATCGGCTAGCATGTTCCTAGCCGATCGAGCGGCCCACCCGATCGGAGCTCCTGGCCGATCGGCTGCCACTTTCCTCTTTTGGAAGCCTATAAATAGGGCTGTCATTGTCACACTTTCTATATTTGGAAAGCTCTGACCGAACCAGCCTTCTTCTTCACTTTTTCTCGGATTTCTCTCAATCCGGGTAAGTTCACACTCTAATTCTTGTACATCCTTGATCATTACATGATTCTACACCTTTCTATCTTTCAAAACTGGGATTCTAACCGTGAAATCAACAAGATCTAAGTGTTCTTGGATGATGTCATCATGGTGTTCTTGAAGAACACCAAACTTGGCCTCATTCAACCATGAATAGTCTAGACCTAACCGATTTCCACATAAATAAGCTAAGATCTATCAAGGATCTAAACATTCACGTGTTGTGAAAGATTGAAAGAGGGAAGTTCTCTTTTCGTTCTCTTCTTTCTTTTTTCTTTTTAAACTTTCTTGCAACTCTTTTACACTCAATGCCTTAAAACCGGATAGAAATGGAGCTTGAACCGGCTAACAAATCATTCTAACAGTCAAAAGGTTCAAGATTCGGGGTCTATCTACGAGGATCACCGACAATGGGTTAATCTCTAAAACGACGTTCTGAAACACTCAACGGACGGACTTGGGTGATTCCTGTCCGAGCCGGAGAGGTAAGTAAGAACAAAGGAAGTCATAGGTCAACTCGTTATCAGACTACCTTGACATAATGACAAATAAACAAACAGCCAGGTGTTAGACGAAAGGCCGACCAGGTCAGACTTGCTGGCCGAATGGCTAGGCTGTCAAACAGTCCAGCCGATCGGACATGCCAGCCGATCGACCGGGCCAGCCGATCGGCTAGCACATGGTCCCCCACTTTCAAAAATCATGAGGTATGGTATTGACGAAGTAGTGTTCGGTCGAACATATCACTCGATTGGTAAACATTACTGTTCAGATCATGAGATACTATGCTTCAACACTTGATCGATTTTACAACTCGTTCGTAGTACGAAATGCCACCCGATCGAACATGCCGTCCGATCGAGTGACATTCAGCTGAGAAATACAACTGAAGTCCTAGCCGATCGAACGAGACGTTCGATCGATCGACTTGAAAGGTAAGAACACTTCAGTGTTCTCAAATACTGCAACAAAAACTTCGAAAGTTCAAATCCCCAAACACAAACACACTAGAGGAAGAAATAATCCACTCGAAAGGTCCAGCCGATCAGGCCTACTGGCCGATCGAACATGACTGTTCAACCAGTTGGACCAGCCGACCGAACAGCCCGTTCGATCGAACCTACCGTTCGAGCGACCGGCCTATCCGATCCATTTTTCACTTGTTTGCATTTCCTTGTTACTTATCGTTATGCTATCAAACTATTCAGGCTAATACTACTCTCAGTGCTCCCTTGAATCCACAATCAATCACTGTGAGTATACTCGATCCCTTTTTGCTTTTAGCACTTTTGGGTGTTACATACGTTACTAATATCAAACCACAATCGATCACACTACTCAAACTATTTGAACGCTAACCAATGTGCATGTATTACGTGACTTAATGAATGCTTGTTGATTGTGTTTACACGTGGAATGCTGTCTACCTGCCTTAACGACGTAGTACTATAGTTTGGACTCAGCACCCGTTCACACAGGGGTTGTTAAGGACAATTACTTGCATGGATTACAGTGGTAATCATGTATTGCGAACCGTCTCGGACGGTCAACCCGCAGTCATTGGTGTCGATAGGTCCATGTCGATAATTAACATGCTTCGTTTTCTTCTGTGTACGTGCTGGTTATGCGTAAACTATTCAAACTCTATATGCTATTATCAAACTTGTGTGCTCACCTTTACATTATATGTATTGACTTTTATTTTAACGTATGTGATAGGTAATTAGGATGCTTTCTTGCTAGGAAAGCGAGGCTAGAATAAGTTTCTAGAAGCCCCCAACAAATAGTTGTCGGCCCTGAACAAGCTCCTGGGGCATATTTTTCTGTAGATCTTGTTCACTGGCATTACAGCCAGGGAGTCAACAGAATAGGGGTCTAGAAGCAAATAAACAATAGCCATGGAGCCGTTGGAGTTGTCTGATCGGGGGTCCATGGCATTAGCAATACTTTTTATTCATTTGGTTTGTAATAATTGAATCTGAGTTGTCGGAACGGAATTATTTGCCTAGTTGCTTTCTATGATAACTTGTTTATTTATTTGGGATACGGTATGGGACGTATCAATTAACTGAATTTGTAATAATAGTTGTTGTGGAAACTTCTGGACAATCTGTTTCGCTCAGTGCCGCGCCCCGATGATTCCGCCAACGGTTGGGGTGTGACAGATTGGTATCAGAGCCATAACTATAGGGAATTAGGTTAGACATGACCTAGTCCGGGTCGCTGTCTTAGAGACCTAGACTATAGTTAGGAACCAACAGACCAGATTTATGTGCCTTATTCTGAAATTCTTCGCTATCACTGCACTCGAATTTTCAAACAAAGTCAAGCGATTTAGTCAGGAATAGGTGTGAAAACCGCAAACTCCCGACTAAACTGACCGACTTATGGGGATTTTACTCCTTCATCTCGACATTTTCGCCAATAAACGGGGAGAACTATGCCAAATCAGGTGTGAAACCCCCATTTTGATGAAAAATTCTCCTCAATTTCACTAGAAACAAGGAAGAAATTGCTAAGCCAAGGGGTGAAACCCTAACCTCAGCAGTTTGTTCTAGATTTTATTATTCTCACCAAGGTCTCAATAGACTCCAACGACCTGAACTCATGAAGTATGACCTAGGGAATACATGTCCAGTGCCCAAGAATCGAGGCAAGGATATGAGCCCGAACGTTGAAAGTGACGACAAGTCTGTTGCGAATGGTCTAAACGCTTTGGGTTGTCGATGTCTAGTAGCCGCAGACAATCCATCTCTCGATTTTATGTGTTTTCGGTTTTTTTTACTACCCTGCCTGTTTGTTGATTTTATGTGTATTTGCCTGCTTACGTGTTTAAATTTTGAGTTCTGCTCGATTTTCATGCTAGCACTCCGATCGACGCACACATGACTCGCAATTACTGTTCTATCCTGAATCGACCTCTAGTTATCGCAAATCTAGACAATATCATGCCATGCTATACTAAACGACTAAGCTTAGGGTATACTATACAATGCTACTCGATATGCTATACGATTATGACGACACGCGAGTTTTGAATGATAGGATCCTGAGGCAGTCAGAATACTCTGTGTGTTTGTAGGAGAACTATGTGCATAGCGGCCTCTGTGATTAAATACCTAGGTGCTTATGTGCCTCTGTGTTTCTGAGTTTCACATGATTGTGTGCTTCTGTGCTTTTGTGATTCTGTGCTCTACGTGCTTCTGTGCTCTGTGATTTCGTGAATTTGTGATTATGTGCCTATGCGTTTGTGCGATATGATTCGACGTGATTCTAAGCTTTAGTTGGTAGTAGACGTGTGAGGTGAGATTCGATTTCGTTGTGTTGAGCCTCATGACGATGTCTAATGCAGACCATGTCGTCATCTGGAACCCGACACCGTTTGACCCGTTGAGAAAAGAGAGACATACGTCTCGTTGCTATCATCTCTAAAACCGTAGCGAAGGCTGTGAGTGAGGTGTATGAAAACGCTAGCAAGTCATCTGAAGAATCTCGAGCTGAGAACCCTAAGGATTCAAGCAAGGCTGCTTTCAGCTTCAAGCAGCTCAAAGCATGCGGACCAAAAGAGTTCACTGGCGAAGATGGTCCTACAGCCATGTTTCACTGGTTCGACTCAGTCGAAGTCACTCTGCGCCAGAGCGGATGTCCTCAACATCTCCGCACTCTCAATGCTACAGGCGTCTTCCACTCCCGTGCTCTAGACTGGTGGACGGCCGAACGAAACAAGCGCGGAAATGACGCAGCTTATGAGCTGACATGGGAGGAATTGAAGGCAATTATGATCGACGAGTTCTGCCCTCCTCATGAACGCCAAAAGCTGGAGGACGAGTTTTGGGTGATCAAGCAGAAGGATGGAGACAACGCTGCTCTCACTGCTCGCTTCAAGCAGCTTAGCCTTATCTGTCCTGATCAAGTCAAGACCCCGGATCAAGCCATCAAGAAGTACATTCGAGCCCTGCCCGATTGTGTAGCCGACTTTGTTCATGCCGCCAAACCAGCATCAATCGAGGAGACTTATTTACTCGCCGCTGAGATCAATGATAAGCGAGTGAAGTCTGGTTTTTGGGATAAGCAAACCAAGTCTGTGCATCAAGCCACCGCAGCACCCACCGATTCATCTGCTCAATCCGCCAAGTCATCGAGAAGGAAGAAGAAGCACAACAACAACAGCTCCAGCAACAAGAACTGTGCTGTGACAACCACTGCTGCTCCCCTACAAGCTGTACCAGCTCAGCAGCAATAGCACCATCGCTCAGCTCCAGTGATCAATGCACCGCCAGCACAGCGTGCATACACAGGCCCTCACCCACTCTGCCCGACATGCTCGTATCATCATCCAGTGGGTATAGCTTGTCGCTTTTGCGCTCACTACAACCTTTACGGTCATTTCACTGCGAACTGTCACTATGGTCCCCGTCAAGCCCCAGTTCAGGCTATTGTCAACCAAGCTCTACTCCCTGCCCCTCAAGGCCAACAAGTGACTCAAGCACCAGCGGCTAATGCACGGGTCTGCGTTGCATGTGGTGACCCTAACCACTTTGCAAACAGGTGCCCGAACAGGGTGGTTAAGCAAGAGCCCCAGCAGCAGCAACAACAACAGCAGCCTCAGCAACAGCAGCCAGCAGCCCACGCCCGAACCTTCAATATCAATGCCCGTCAGGCTCAGGCGGATAACAACGTGGTTAATGGTACGTTCCTTGTGAATGGTATTTATGCATCATGTTTGTTTGATACTGGAGCCGATAACTGCTTTGTGTCATTTGAATTCGAGAAGCTTCTTGGTCGTAAGCGCTCTTATCTGTCCTCATCATTCAAAGTCGAAGTCGCTACAGGAAGAACTATTGCTGTTAATTCCGTACTCCGTGATTGTACTCTCGAACTCAACAATCACATCTTCCCTATCGACCTTATTCCAATGCAACTCGGAAGCTTCGATGTCATAATAGGCATGGACTTTCTTCGTGAAAACCATGCTGAAGTTGTGTGCTTCGAAAAGATGATTCGATTCTCGCTTGCAAATGGTGATCTCCTATGTGTGTACGGTGAAACAGCGTCGAAAGGCCTCAAACTCATGTCATGTATTCAAGCTAGCAAGTATCTCCGAAAGGAATACCAATCCTTCTTGGCCAACATTGTAGTAGCGGAGAAGGAAAAGAAAAAGAAAGTTGAAGTCAAGGACGTTCCAGTGGTTCGAGAATTTCCTCAGGTGTTCCCTGACGACCTTCCCGGACTGCCACCAAGTCGTGATATCGACTTTCGTATCGACCTCATTCCTGGAGCTAACCCCGTTGCCAAAGCCCCTTACCGACTCGCACCATTCGAAATGAGGGAACTTTCGAATCAACTCCAGGAATTACTCGAAAAAGGCATTATTCGCCCAAGCACCTCTCCTTGGGGCGCGCCAGTCCTTTTTGTCAAGAAGAAGGATGGGTCGTTCCGGATGTGCATCGACTATCGGGAATTGAATAAGCTAACCATCAAGAATCGATACCCCTTGCCCCGAATCGACGATTTGTTTGATCAACTACAAGGTGCTTCATGTTTCTCGAAGATCGACTTACGTTCAGGGTATCATCAGCTACGAATTCAAGAGGAAGACATTCCCAAAACTGCTTTTCGAACCCGTTATGGCCATTACGAATTTGTTGTTATGCCCTTTGGTCTAACCAACGCACCCGCGGTTTTTATGGACTTGATGAATCGCGTGTGTAAGCCTTATCTTGACCGTTTCGTCATCGTGTTCATCGACGATGTCTTATCTATTCCAAAATGAAAGCCGAACACGCGCAACATCTACGTTTGGTTCTCGAGTTACTCCAGGGGAATCAACTCTATGCCAAGTTCTCCAAGTGCGAATTCTGGTTGGAGGAGGTTCAGTTTCTGGGTCACATCGTGAATAGTCAGGGTATCCATGTCGATCCCGCGAAGATTGAAGCTGTCAAAAGCTGGATTACGCCCAAGAACCCGTCTGAAGTTCGTTCTTTTCTCGGAGTAGCGGGCTAGTATCGACGATTCATTGAAGGATTCTCCAAGATCGCTGTGCCACTTACCACTCTTACTCATAAGGACAAGCCTTTTGTGTGGGGAAGCGCACAAGAGACTGCCTTTCAAACTCTCAAGCATATGCTGTGCAACGCTCCGATTCTTACGCTGCCCGACGGAAGCGACAATTTCATTGTCTACTATGATGCTTCTAACCTTGGTCTCGGCTGTGTTCTCATGCAGCGAGACAAGGTTATAGCCTACGCCTCTCGTCAGCTCAAGATCCACGAGAAGAATTATACAACCCATGACCTCGAGCTAGGCGCGGTTGTCTTTGCATTGAAGATTTGGCGACACTACCCGTATGGCACTAAGTGTACAATCTACACTGATCACAGGAGTTTACAACACATCTTTAATCAGAGAGAGCTTAATATGCGTCAACGCCAATGGGTAGAACTTCTCAATGATTACGACTGTGAGATTCGTTATCACCCAGGCAAGACAAATGTGGTTGCCGACGCGCTCAGCAGGAAAAGTTACGTGCTCAATACCCGAAACATCCAAGCCCGGTACAATCTCGAAACCCTTATCCACGAAGCTCAACATGCTTGCTTTAACGAGCGTACATTGAAGAAAGAGAGGATCTATCACGATGGAGCTCAGTTAGTAAGAAAATCCGATGGGATATTCTATTATCTGGACCGAATTTGGATCCCTAAGCGGACCGAATTGAGAAAGATTATCATGAATGAAGCCCACAAATCCCGATATTCTATTCACCCCAGTGCAGATAAGATGTACCAGGACCTTCGTTATAAGTACTGATGGCCGGGTATGAAACGGGATATCGCTATTTACGTCGGAAGCTGCTTAACTTGTGCAAGAGTCAAGGCTGAACATCAAAGACCTTCTGGCTTACTCGAACAACCGCCGATACCTATATGGAAGTGGGAGAGTATAGCTATGGATTTCTTAACGAAACTCCCGCCCACGCCATCAGGTCACGACAGTATTTGGGTCATAGTCGATCGTCTAACGAAATCAGCCCACTTTCTACCAATACGAGAAGACTACAAGGTGGAACGACTAGCCCAGATCTACACCAACGAGATCATTTGTAATCATGGTACGCCTCGTGACATCATTTCAGACCGTGACGCTCGGTTTACTTCGCGATTATGGGAAACGTTTCAAGTGGCCCTTGGTACGTCGCTTAATCTAAGTACTACATTCCATCCTCAAACCGACGGACAGACTGAAAGAACGATCCGTACTCTTGAAGACATGCTCTGGGCGTGTGTCATAGATTTTGGTGGTAGTTGGAGCAAACACCTGCCATTGGTGGAATTCTCGTACAATAAAAGCTATCATGCCAGCATCCAAATGGCACCTTTCGAGGCTTTGTATGGTAGAAGATGTCGATCGCCTATTGTGTGGCACGAGATCAGTCACTCGCAACTAACCGGTCCGGAGATTCTGCAAGAAACGACTGACAAAATCCACCAGATTCGAGACAACTTGGAAAAAGCTCGGAATAGACAGAAAAGTTACGCCAATAAAAGACGCAAGCCCCTTGAATTTGAAGTGGACGACTACGTACTTCTGAAGGTATCCCCTTGGAAGGGTGTAGGCAGATTCGGCAAGAAAGGGAAACTAGCGCCTCGATATGTTGGACCTTTTAAGATTCTGGAAAGGATCGGAAAAGTCGCCTACAGACTCGAATTACCGACGGAACTCAGTAACGTCCACCCGACATTCCACGTCTCTAACCTCCGAAAATGCCTTGCTGACCATGATCAAATCATACCACTCGACGATCTTCAGGTCAACGAGACCTTACACTTCGGGGAAAAGCCTGTCGAAATCATGGATCGCCAAACCAAGCAATTCAGGCGCTCACGCATCCCTATCGTGAAGGTTCGATGGGAAGGCAAACGAGGCGCGGAGTTCACTTGGGAACTCGAAAGCGACATGAAGGCCAAATACCCGCAGTTGTTTAAATAGATCTGAAGCGTCAAATTGGTCAAGCGACACACGGTGAAGTGCAGCTTCGAGCCTAATTTCGGGACGAAATTCCCTAAACAAAGGGAGGCTGTAACACCCCGTGTTTTCAAATGTCAAAGTCAAAGTCAAAGTCCAAGTCAACTTTGACTTTCTTTGACTGTAGAAAGTCTATTTCCTGTTTTAGTTGTATTCTATGGAGTAAGTGCTGTAATCAGAAAGAATCGAAGTAATCAAATGCAATCGAATGTTTAATCAACGCGAACCGATCTACGACTGTGAATGATAGGAAGTAACAATGCTATAAAGCTAACTAATCAGTAATCAAACCGATCAATCAAGCATCGAACCCGAGACTCGAATTATGCGAACTTTGGTATTATTATACGTGTGTGTGTGCCTTACGTGTTACTTGTGCGTGTTTACTTTACGTTTTTGGTGTGGTATTCAAGCAATTCAATCGAAAATCGAATCGAAACTCGAAAGGCAATCGAACTCAATCGAAACCGACATCGAAACATGACTTATACAAGATTGTATGTTAGATATAGTCCCAACTACTGTGTCACACCCCCAAAATCCACACGCGGAGTACCACCGCTTGGGAGCGTGACATGACCAGGATCAAGCCACCAATCATATTGAACATAGTATATAATAATCAAAGTAGTTTGTAAAACCCAATTCAATACAATTGATGTTCAAACCAAACATAGTTTAAGTAGCGGAAGCGTAATAATGAGAATCCAATGTATGTAAATAGTTCAAGTGTTATAAGTGTAGCATAACATCCACGATCCAAGCTCCACAACGACCTGCTCCTCCCTGTGCAAGCTCCATATGTACCTAATGTCCTGCAAGGCATGCAGTAGAGAGCCAACAACTAGTTGAGCGAGTTCACAGTTAATAGTTCAGTAATTGTAATAGTATAGTAAGCCTTGTGTTCGTTCATTAAGTCATGCATCGTAATAGTTCGTATCGCGGCCCTTCAGGCATGTGTGCGAAGATTAGTCATATTATCGCAGCTAACCCTGGCATGTGTGCGAAGATCAGTCATATTATCGCAGCCAACCCTGGCATGTGTGCGAAGATCAGTCATATTATCGCAGCCAACCCCGGCGTGTGTGCGAAGATCAGTTTTATAAGCATCACTAGTCTAGCAGTATCTTAACCAATCACCTTCCTCACCCGAGGATCATATCATTACGTTCCATTATCTAGAGAGGTACAAATAAATAAATCAATCCCATTCCACCCTGGGAACCCCATGCCTTGGCTGTGTGAACTCACCTTGGTTTGCTCGGTATGCTATGCTCTAGGGTTTATCAAGTGTCTAAATCCGTTACCCACGACCTAGGTTATATTGCACATAATACGATGTAAGTGTTTGCATCCAATTAGGGTTTACAAATCATTGACATTCAAGCAACTGTGTTTTGTGTGCTTATTGTGTATAGGATGATATCTCATAGACTGTTCATACATGTAGGATCATACAGTTGCGTTCAGTATCATACGATTATATATATATATATATATATATATATATATATATATATATATATATATATATATATATATATATAGAATCATACATCACGTAATCAGTTCATCGTATTCACATAATTCATGCGTCACACCTCTGCATTTCACATTTCAGTCTAACATGGAGGTTAACAAATTTGTCACTGTTAACATACTTCGTATATTCGACGGCGTTGATAAACTTAACAAGTTTAACTGAGTTAACATCTTAAGAAAGTGACATATACATCTTATCAGATTCAATCATTATATAATACACATTCATGGCCTCAAATTAAACACACATCAGAATCAGACAAGCCTTGCCCTTCATAAAAACTCAGACAAGTGTGGGGGGGGGGGGTTTCCCCTGTTCAAAACTCGGACAGGACATGTGGGGGGTTTAAAGGTCGGACCAAGTGGCAAGGGTTACAAACTCGGACTAGGGGGGTGTGGGGATCAAAACTCGGATCAAGGGTGTGGGGGTTAAAGCTCGGACAAGAGGTTGTGGGGGGCCAAAACTCGGATCACTCTACTGATCACTAAAGGTCGGACAAGGAAAGCCCAACAAACTCGGACCATAAGATCTTGGGGTTAAAAGTCGGACCCCCATGTGTAGCACTCAAACCTCGGACAACCTAGGTGCCAAAACTCGGATATCCCATGTTATATATGTATGAAAACTCGGACCCTCCTCTAGGGTTAAACATCGGACCACCCTACCAAGTGTTTAAAGGTCGGACATAAGGGTGAGGGGTAAGAAACTCGGACCTACAACACTTGAAACTCGGACCCCCTTATCAATCTTTAAAGTTCGGAACTAGGGTTTGTTACAAAACTCAGACAACACACAAATCAAAACTCTGACAAGCATTAACATAAACTTCAGACCATTCATAGTGTTGTAAAACTCAGACATATAACAATCCAGAATCCAAAACCCTGACTAACAATAATGCGTGAATTCCAATCTTTGCACAGAATCAAGGATCATAACAGTTACGTTTCTACAACAACAGTTACGTTTCAATGACCATTCCAAACCCTAGTTCATGATTTTCACAGTGCAAGATCATATCAATCAACCGATACTTAACAACAACAATCATCACAAGAATAATCTATCAAGCATGCAACTAATCATCATCATAATCACAATTATCCAGAATCAAATCAAAATCGCAGAAGTATCATATGAGAGCTAGGGTTTTCATGAACACACAATCAAGAATTGATAATGATCAAACAATCAATTAGGTTTACAAGTATTACAATAATCGATAAACAATTACCTTGAATGATTCTAGTGAAAGAGGAATCAAAAGTGCAGAAATGTCTTGTGCCAATGATGATGATGGTGATGATTGCTAGAGAGAACCAAAGAAGTGAAAGTACGTGCTTGGATTTTAGTGTGGGGTTTAGTGAATGATTTAGGGTTAAGTATTACTAGGATTTCACTAATTGCCCTCTACATCCTCAAGTATTAGCTTTTACACAAGTACACCATCTCACAACAATTTCACAGTTTCACCACCAAGTTTATGCATTTAACAAATTTATCACAATTAACACATAACCGTGCACAATCACACAATACACTTCATTGTATCAAACGTATACAATTCCATAGCAATTAATTGTGCAAATAATCAACTAAACAATACAAGAACGTGCAATAAATGCGAAATAGGAATCTTGGAAATTCGAGTTGTCACATTATCCCCAACTTAAAAGAAATTTCGTCCCGAAATTTAGCATGTGGTTACTGAGGAAGCTAGGTAAATTGTATCGTTTACTGGTTTTCCTGGGGTGTCACATCATCCCCCCGTTGATTTGGAATTTCGTCCCGAAATTCCGCAGTAGTAGCTTCAGTCTCAGTAGTGGTTGCATTGGTTCCAAATAACTGGGGGTACTTTTCTGTCATCTGGTCTTCGCGTTCCCAGGTGTACTCTGGGCCACGTTTGGAGTTCCAACGAACTCAGACAAGAAGGATTCTCTTGTGTTTGAGGACCTTAACATCCCGATCCGTGATTTCTACAGGTTCCTCGACGAAGTGCAACTGCTCGTCGATAGTGAGTTCTTTCAATGGAATTATGAGGGTCTTATCTGACAGACACTTCTTCAGATTCGATACGTGAAATACGTTGTGAACCGCACCGAGTTCAGCTGGTAGGTTTAGTCTGTAGGCTACTTTGCCTATTCTTTCAGTGATTTCGAACGGTCCAACATACCGTGGATTGAGCTTGCCTCGTTTACCAAATCGAACCACACCCTTCCAGGGTGAAACTTTGAGTAAAACCCGGTCCCCGACCTGAAATTCCAATGGCTTCCTACGCTTATCTGCGTAGCTTTTCTGGCGATCACGAGCTGCCGCCATGCGTTGTCGTATTTGTGCGAGTCGTTCAGTAGCGTCAACTACCATTTCTGGACCTGTAATCTGACTATCCCCCACCTCTACCCGACAGAGAGGTGACCGGCATTTACGCCCGTACAATGCCTCGAATGGAGCGGCTTGTATGCTGGTGTGGTAACTGTTATTGTACGAAAACTCCACTAACGGGAGGTGCTTTTCTCAGTTGTTGCCGAAATCGATAACACATGCCCGAAGCATGTCTTCTAAGGTTTGAATCGTGCGCTCAGACTGTCCATCCGTCTGAGGATGATATGCTGTGCTCATGTCTAATCGAGAGCCAAAAGCTTTGTGCATTGCTTGCCATAGTTCTGATGTGAATCGTGCATCGCGATCCGAAATAATAGAGGTTGGCACCCCGTGCCTCGAAACAACTTCTTTCAAGTAGATGTCTGTTAAAGTAGAGAACTTATCTGTTTCTTCGATAGCCAAGAAATGGGCAGACTTCGTGACTCGATCAACGATCACCCAAATAGTGTCATTCCCGCGCTGGGATCTAGGTAGGCCGGTGACAAAATCCATGGAAATTTCTTCCCATTTCCACTGTGGTATCCTGGGTTGTTGCAGTAGGCCTGAGGGTTTCTGGTACTCTGTCTTGACTCTCGCACAAGTCAAACATTTGCCGACGTAAGTTGCAATGTGGGCCTTCATGCTAGGCCACCAGTATGTAGTTCTGATATCATGGTACATTTTATCCGACCCTGGATGTACCGAGTACCGAGATTTATGAGCTTCATCCATTACAAGTTCTCGTAAACCGCCGTATAATGGTACCCAAATACGTCCTGTTACATAGTAGGCGCCGTCTTCCTTCTGTTCTAATCGTTGCCTTGAGCCGCGTAAGGCTTCAGCCCTGACGTTTTCTGGTTTCAATGCTTCAACTTGAGCATTTCGTATCTGTGCAGGAAGATCAGACTGAATAGTGAGCTGCAAAGCTCGTATACGCCTAGGTAGAGTGTCTTTCCGACTGAGAGCGTCAGCCACAACATTGGCTTTGCCTGGATGGTACTTGATAGCGCATTCATAATCATTAAGTAACTCGACCCATCGTCGTTGACGCATGTTCAACTCCTTCTGCTTGAAGATATGCTCGAGACTCCTGTGATCGGTGTAAATAGTGCACTTGGTACCGTATAAGTAGTGTCTCCATATCTTAAGCGCGAAAACTACAGCTCCCAGCTCTGAATCGTGCGTCGTGTAATTCCGTTCATGAATTTTGAGTTGCCGCGAAGCGTAGGCAATAACTTTATCCCGCTGCATCAATACACAACCAAGCCCCTGTATCGATGTGTCACAATAGACCACAAAATCGTCCGTGCCCTCTGGCAATGAGAGAATAGGTGCGCTGCATAGTCTATCCTTCAGGTACTGAAAAGCAGTTTCTTGTGTATTACCCCAACGATAGGTAACACCTTTCTGTGTCAACATAGTGAGCGGCTGTGCGATCTTGGAGAAGTCTTTAATAAATCGTCTGTAATACCCCGCCAAACCCAAGAATTGGCGTATTTCCGTTGGTGTAAGCGGTGCAGGCCAGTTCCTGATCGAATCTACCTTGAATGGATCGACATGAATCCCATCCCTGCTCACCACATGGCCTAAGAAGTGGACTTCACGA
Organism: Helianthus annuus; assembly: GCF_002127325.2. Taxonomy (NCBI): domain Eukaryota; kingdom Viridiplantae; phylum Streptophyta; class Magnoliopsida; order Asterales; family Asteraceae; genus Helianthus; species Helianthus annuus. The sequence goes on along the minus strand of NC_035433.2, from coordinate 11,601,978 downwards.
AGCCAGAAGTCACATTTAGAAAACTTGGCGTACAATTCTTCCTTTCGAAGAAGTTCCAAGATAAGACGTAAATGCTGCTCGTGTTCCTCCTGACTCTTGGAGTAGGTCAGAATGTCGTCGATGAAGACAATGACGAACTTGTCAAGATAGGGTTTGCACACCCTGTTCATAAGATCCATGAAAACTGCAAGCGCGTTCGTAAGCCCAAATGGCATGACTAGGAACTCGTAATGACCGTAGCGAGTTCTGAATGCGGTTTTGGAGACGTCCTCATCCCGGACTCTCAACTGATGGTATCCTGACCTCAAGTCTATCTTGGAGTAGTAGCTCGATCCTTGCAACTGGTCGAATAGGTCGTCAATACGTGGAAGAGGATAACGGTTCTTCATTGTGACCTTGTTCAGTTCGCGGTAATCAATGCACATCCTGAAAGTGCCATCCTTCTTTTTCACGAATAAAACTGGAGCTCCCCAAGGCGAAAAGATAGGTCGGATAAATCCCTTATCCAAGAGTTTTTGTAGTTGCTCTGAAAGTTCTTCCAGTTCAGTTGGGGCTAAACGATACGGTGCGCGAGCTATAGGTGCTGCTCCTGGAGCGAGCTCGATCTGAAATTCGACTTGACGATGAGGCGGTAAACCGGGTTAATCTTCAGGAAACACCTGAGGAAAGTCGCGTACAACTGGAATATCCTCCAATTTCTTTTCCTTTGCTGATGCATCCGTAACTAATGCCAGAATAGCAGTGTGCCCCTTTCGTAAACCTTTCTGTGCCTTCAAGAAAGAAATGATGCCAACCACAGCACCACTCTTGTCGCCCTTGAACTTCGAGAGGTTGCTTACCCGAACGGGGAATACGAACTATCTTCTCCTTGCATAGGATCTCTGCGTGATGTTGGGATAACCAATCCATCCCAATAACGACATCGAAACTACCCAAGACTAGGGAATGAGGTTGATGGAGAAAGTCTGACCAACTAAGACGAGGTTACAACCCTTGACTACCAGAAGATTGCTGACCAGTGCTCTGATAGTCATCAGTTTTTCGCTGCCGTGCCTGAGACTGAACTGAAGTTGAACCCTTGCTGAAGGTTCCATCCCACCTTCTCTTGTTGTCACTGGGAATAGCAGAAGTAGTCGCAGTAGCACCAATGCGTCTAGGCAGCTTGTTCTGTTCCACTGCCTGATCTGTGAGGCGATGAGCAAGATGAGTAACATCCTGGATTGTAGCAAGGTTGACCGATGTCACATAACTTTGAATCTCCGAGGCTAGACCCTTGAGGTACAATTCGATACGCTTGATCGGAGGGTCCACCATGGTTGGACACAGGATGGCCAGTTCGTTCGACCATTTCGTATAAGCTTCAATTTCTGACCCCGTCATTTTCAAATGGTAAAGCTCCACTTCCAACTTATGGATGTCATCACGCGTGCAGTATTCCCTTTTTAATGAGTTCCATAAAATCGTTCCAAGGGGTGGCGTTAGCAGCTGCCAGCCCTAATATCTGAACTTGCGCGTTCCACCAGGTTAGTGCGATTCCTTCCAACGTGCCAGTGGCGTACTTGACCCTGCGTGCCTCAGGGCATTCACACATCTCGAATACTGACTCGAGCTTCCCAACTCAATGGAGTAGTCCCACTGCTCCTTCTGTGCCACTGAATGTGCTTGGACGACAGTCCATGAAGATCTTGAATGTGCCGACAGGTTGCTGTGCGTTCTGACCCGTTGCGCGAGAAAGATAGGTCCAGGTTAAGCGCGAGAGTTGGGTCACGAGAGTAGGATCTAACATCCTAGGATAGGTCTGAAATAGCAGGTTATACCTCCTGCTTGTGCGGCTGCAAACGCCGCAGCAACTTGTTCGTTAATGAGAGCCGTCACTGGGCTTGAGTCATGTTAACACGTCCAGACATGATCGAGCAGTAAAGGTAGCATAAGTATGAATGGTTCGCGAGTAGTGCGATGACAGAAGAGTGTAAGCACACAGGTGTTCTCAAGCAATAACAAATAGTGAGCAATGTAATCTAAGCATACCACGAGCAAAGTTCTATGTAATTCTAGCAAGTAGGCAATAAACATAAACCTTATTACCTAGGATGTTGAGTCTTGCACGTGGAGCGAAGCGTCGTTGTGGATCGTTGAGAGCACTTTTCTGGTTATAGTCCGGTTTTAATAAAAACGTTTTTCCCATATTAAAATCAAGTTCTCTATAACCAATGGCTCTGATACCAATCTGTCACACCCCCAAAATCCACACGCGGAGTACCACCGCTTGGGAGCGTGACATGACCAGGATCAAGCCACCAATCATATTGAACATAGTATATAATAATCAAAGTAGTTTGTAAAACCCAATTCAATACAATTGATTTTCAAACCAAACATAGTTTAAGTAGCGGAAGCGTAATAATGAGAATCCAATGTATGTAAATAGTTCAAGTGTTATAAGTGTAACATAACATCCACGATCCAAGCTCCACAACGACCTGCTCCTCCCTGTGCAAGCTCCATATGTACCTAATGTCCTGCAAGGCATGCAGCAGAGAGTCAACAACTAGTTGAGCGAGTTCACAGTTAATAGTTCAGTAATTGTAATAGTATAGTAAGCCTTGTGTTCGTTCATTAAGTCACGCATCGTAATAGTTCGTATCGCGGCCCTTCAGGCATGTATGCGAAGATTAGGGAAAGTTCTCAAGTATTCTAGACTAGGTATGTTTGTATCGCGGCCACCCGGCACCTGTGCGAAGTTTTAGTGTACAGTTCGCAGCCTTCCTAGGCATGTGTGCGAAGATTAGTCATATTATCGCAGCCAACCCTGGCATGTGTGCGAAGATCAGTCATATTATCGCAGCCAACCCTGGCATGTGTGCGAAGATCAGTCATATTATCACAGCCAACCCCGACGTGTGTGCAAATATCAGTTCTATAAGCATCACTAGTCTAGCAGTATCTTAACCAATCACCTTCCTCACCCGAGGATCATATCATTACGTTCCATTATCTAGAGAGGTACAAATAAATAAATCAATCCCATTCCCACCCTGGGAACCCCATGCCTTGGCTGTGTGAACTCACCTTGGTTTGCTCGGTATGCTATGCTCTAGGGTTTATCAAGTGTCTAAATCCGTTACCCACGACCTAGGTTATATTGCACATGATACGATGTAAGTGTTTGCATCCAATTAGGGTTTACAAATCATTGACATTCAAGCAACTGTGTTTTGTGTGCTTATTGTGTACAGGATGATATCTAATAGACTGTTCATACATGTAGGATCATACAGTTGCGTTCAGTATCATACGATTATATATATATATATATATAGAATCATACATCACGTAATCAGTTCATCGTATTCACATAATTCATGCGTCACACCTCTGCATTTCACATTTCAGTCTAACATGGAGGTTAACAAATTTGTCACTGTTAACATACTTCGCATATTCGACGGCGTTGATAAACTTAACAAGTTTAACTGAGTTAACGGCTTAAGAAAGTGACATATACATCTTATCAGATTCAATCATTATATAATACACATTCATGGCCTCAAATTAAACACACATCAGAATCAGACAGGCCTTGCCCTTCATAAAAACTCAGACAAGTGTGGGGGGGGTTTCCCCTGTTCAAAACTCGGACAGGACATGTGGGGGGGTTTAAAGGTCGGACCAAGTGGCAAGGGTTACAAACTCGGACTAGGGGGTGTGGGGATCAAAACTCGGATCAAGGGTGTGGGGGTTAAAGCTCGGACAAGAGGTTGTGGGGGGCCAAAACTCGGATCACTCTACTGATCACTAAAGGTCGGACAAGGAAAGCCCAACAAACTCGGACCATAAGATCTTGGGGTTAAAAGTCGGACCCCCATGTGTAGCACTCAAACCTCGGACAACCTAGGTGCCAAAACTCGGATATCCCATGTTATATATGTATGAAAACTCGGACCCCTCCTCTAGGGTTAAACATCAGACCACCCTACCAAGTGTTTAAAGGTCGGACATAAGGGTGAGGGGTAAGAAACTCGGACCTACAACACTTGAAACTCGGACCCCCTTATCAATCTTTAAAGTTCGGAACTAGGGTTTGTTACAAAACTCAGACAACACACAAATCAAAACTCTGACAAGCATTAACATAAACTTCGGACCATTCATAGTGTTGTAAAACTCAGACATATAACAATCCAGAATCCAAAACCCTGACTAACAATAATGCGTGAATTCCAATCTTTGCACATAATCAAGGATCATAACAGTTACGTTTCTACAACAACAGTTACGTTTCAATGACCATTCCAAACCCTAGTTCATGATTTTCACAGTGCAAGATCATATCAATCAACCGATACTTAACAACAACAATCATCACAAGAATAATCTATCAAGCATGCAACTAATCATCATCATAATCACAATTATCCAGAATCAAATCAAAATCGCAGAAGTATCATATGAGAGCTAGGGTTTTCATGAACACACAATCAAGAATTGATAATGATCAAACAATCAATTAGGTTTACAAGTATTACAATAATCGATAAACAATTACCTTGAATGATTCTAGTGAAAGAGGAATCAAAAGTGCAGAAATGTCTTGTGCCAATGATGATGATGGTGATGATTGCTAGAGAGAACCAAAGAAGTGAAAGTACGTGCTTGGATTTTAGTGTGGGGTTTAGTGAATGATTTAGGGTTAAGTATTACTAGGATTTCACTAATTGCCCTCTACATCCTCAAGTATTAGCTTTTACACAAGTACACCATCTCACAACAATTTCACAGTTTCACCACCAAGTTTATGCATTTAACAAATTTATCACAATTAACACATAACCGTGCACAATCACACAATACACTTCATTGTATCAAACGTATACAATTCCATAGCAATTAATTGTGCAAATAATCAACTAAACAATACAAGAACGTGCAATAAATGCGAAATAGGAATCTTGGAAATTCGAGTTGTCACATACTGAAAGTAATTTGACTAGGAAACTCTATTGTATTCGTATCATCGTCCATCGAAATCGAAACGTCGAAAATCGTCGTGGAATACTCAAAGTGTGTCGCGGATCGAACAGAAGCATCCGGATCGAACAGGCCAGCCGATCGGCTAGCATGTTCCTAGCCGATCGAGCGTCCCATCCGATCGGAGCTCCTGGCCGATCGGCTGCCACTTTCCTCTTTTGGAAGCCTATAAATAGGGCTGTCATTGTCACACTTTCTATATTTGGAAAGCTCTGACCGAACCAGCCTTCTTCTTCACTTTTTCTCGGATTTCTCTCAATCCGGGTAAGTTCACACTCTAATTCTTGTACATCCTTGATCATTACATGATTCTACACCTTTCTATCTTTCAAAACTGGGATTCTAACCGTGAAATCAACAAGATCTAAGTGTTCTTGGATGATGTCATCATGGTGTTCTTGAAGAACACCAAACTTGGCCTCATTCAACCATGAATAGTCTAGACCTAACCGATTTCCACATAAATAAGCTAAGATCTATCAAGGATCTAAACATTCACGTGTTGTGAAAGATTGAAAGAGGGAAGTTCTCTTTTCGTTCTCTTCTTTCTTTTTTCTTTTTAAACTTTCTTGCAACTCTTTTACACTCAATGCCTTAAAACCGGATAGAAATGGAGCTTGAACCGGCTAACAAATCATTCTAACAGTCAAAAGGTTCAAGATTCGGGGTCTATCTACGAGGATCACCGACAATGGGTTAATCTCTAAAACGACGTTCTGAAACACTCAACGGACGGACTTGGGTGATTCCTGTCCGAGCCGGAGAGGTAAGTAAGAACAAAGGAAGTCATGGGTCAACTCGTTATCAGACTACCTCGACATAATGACAAATAAACAAACAGCCAGGTGTTAGACGAAAGGCCGACCAGGTCAGACTTGCTGGCCGAACGGCTAGGCTGTCAAACAGTCCAGCCGATCGGACATGCCAGCCGATCGACCGGGCCAGCCGATCGGCTAGCACATGGTCCCCCACTTTCAAAAATCATGAGGTATGGTATTGACGAAGTAGTGTTCGGTCGAACATATCACTCGATTGGTAAACATTACTGTTCGGATCATGAGATACTATGCTTCAACACTTGATCGATTTTACAACTCGTTCGTAGTACGAAATGCCACCCGATCGAACATGCCGTCCGATCGAGTGACATTCAGCTGAGAACTACAACTGATGTCCTAGCCGATCGAGTGAGCTAGCCGATCGAACGAGACGTTCGATCGAACGACTTGAAAGGTAAGAACACTTCAGTGTTCTCAAATACTGCAACAAAAACTTCGAAAGTTCAAATCCCCAAACACAAACACACTAGAGGAAGAAATAATCCACTCGAAAGGTCCAGCCGATCAGGCCTACTGGCCGATCGAACAGGACTGTTCAACCAGTTGGACCAGCCGACCGAACAGCCCGTTCGATCGAACCTGCCGTTCGATCGACCGGCCTATCCGATCCATTTTTAACTTGTTTGCATTTCCGTGTTACTTATCGTTATGCTATCAAACTATTCAGGCTAATACTACTCTCAGCGCTCCCTTCAATCCACAATCAATCACTGTGAGTATACTCGATCCCTTTTTGCTTTTAGCACTTTTGGGTGTTACATACGTTACACCATTGTTTCTGTAACTCGAATCCCAGCCCGGTTTATCCCATTTTAATTTTACACCATTGTGAACCTTACGCATTTTTTACACTCTGATCGAGGTTCTTGGCATTGACAAGCCCTCGTAAACTAAATCACACGTGTATATGTTGACATTTAAGAGATATACAATCAAGAAAATCAAGGGCAATGGTGATATATATGCGGATTAGACACAAAAAAAAAACACTCAACAAACGGCTAAAATTTAAGGAATGTGTTTAGTGACGACATCAGATTCCTAATTGATCGAGAAAGGTCTCGTGGTAAGAAAAGATGATTCTAGGAGTTTGTCAAGTGTTTTTGCTCGACGAATCCATTCTTGGGTGGTTGGTTTGGCCCTTGTTCCTGCAACTCGAATCGTAGCCCGGTATATCCCATTTTAATTTTACACCGTTGTGAACCTTACGCCTTTTTTACTCTCTGATCGAGGTTCTCGGCATTGAAAAATCCTCGTAAACTAAATCACACGTGTATATGTTGACATTTAAGAGATATACAGTCAACAAAACCAAGGGCAATGGTGATATATATGCGGATTAGACACCGAAAAAAAACACTCAACAAATGGCTACAATTTAAGGAATGTGTTAAGTTACGGCATCAGATTCCTATTTGATAGAGAAAGGTCTGGTGGCAAGAAAAGCTACTTCTAGGAGGTTGTCAAGTGTTTTCGCTCGACGATTTCATTCTAGGGTGGTTGGTTTGGCCCTTGTTCCTGTAACTCGAATTCTAGCCCGGGATATCCCATTTCAATTTTACGCCATTGTGAACCTTACGCCTTTTTTACTCTCTGATCGAGGTTCTCGACATTGAAAAATCCTGGTAATGGTGATATATATGCGGATTAGACACCAAAAAAAACACTAAACAATTGGCTACAATTTAAGGAATTTGTTTAGTGACGGCATCAGGTTCCTAATCGATGGAGAAAGGTCCGGTGGCAAGAAAAGCTGCTTCTAGGAGGTTGTCATGTGTTTTCGCTCGACGATTTCATTCTTGGGTGGTTGGTTTGGCCCTTGTTCCTGTAACTCAAATCCTAGCCCGGTATATCTCACTTCAATTTTACACCATTGTGAATCTTACGCGTTTTTTACTCTGTGATCGAGGTTCTAGGCATTGAAAAATCCTGGTAAACTAAATCACACGTGTATATGTTAACATTTAAGAGATATACAGTCAAGAAAATCAAGGGCAATGGTGATATATATGCGGATGAAACACGAAAAAAAAAAACACTCAACAAATGGCTACAATTTAAGGAATGAATTTAGTGACGGCATCAGATTCCTAATTGATGGAGAAAGGTCTAGTGGTAAGAAAAGCTGCTTCTAGGAGGTTGTCAAGTGTTTTCGCTAGACGATTCCATTCATGGGTGTTTGGTTTGGCCCTTGTTCATGTAACTCGAATCCTAGCCGGGTATATCCCATTTTAATTTTACACCATTGTGAACCTTACGACTTTTTTACTCTCTGATCGAGGTTCTCGGCATTGAAAAATCTTGGTAAACTAAATCACACGTGTATATGTTGACATTTAAGAGACATACAATCAAGAAAATCATGGGCAATGGTGATATATATGCGGATTAAACACGAAAAAAAACACTCAACAAATGGCTACAATTTAAGGAATGTGTTTAGTGACGGCATCAGGTTCCATATTGATGGAGAAAGGTCCGGTGGCAAGAAAAGCTGCTTCTAGGAGGTTGTCAAGTGTTTTCGCTCGACGATTCCATTCTTGGGTGGTTGGTTTGGTCCTTATTCCTGTAAATCGAATCCTAGCCCGGTATATCCCATTTCAATTTTACACCATTGTGAACCTTACGCCTTTTTACTCTCTGATCGATGTTCTAGGCGTTGAAAAATCCTGTTAAACTAAATCACACGTGTATATGTTGACATTTAAGAGACATACAGTCAAGAAAATCCAGGGCAATGGTGATATATATGCAGATTAGACACCAAAAAACACTCAACAAATTGCTACAATTTAAGGAATGCGTTTAGTGACGACATCAGATTCCTAATTGATAGAGAAAGGTCTGGTGGCAAGAAAAGCTGCTTCTAGGAGGTAGTCAAGTGTTTTCGCTCGACGATTCCATTCTTGGGTGGTTGGTTTGGCCCTTGTTCCTGTAACTCGAATCCTAGCCGGGTATACCCCATTTTAATTTTACACCATTGTGAACCTTACGACTTTTTTACTCTCTGATCGAGGTTCTCGGCATTGAAAAATCTTCGTAAACTAAATCACATGTGTATATGTTGTCATTTAAGAGATATATAGTCAAGAAAATCAAAGGCAATGGTGATATATATGCGGATTAGACACAAAAAAAACACTCAACAAATGGCTACAATTTAAGGAATGTGTTAAGTCACGACATCTGATTCCTAATGGATAGAGAAAGGTCTGGTGGCAAGAAAAGCTACTTCTAGGAGGTTGTCAAGTGTTTTCGCTCGACGATTTCATTCTAGGGTGGTTGGTTTGGCCCTTGTTCCTGTAACTCGAATTCTAGCCCGGGATATCCCATTTCAATTTTACGCCATTGTGAACCTTACGCCTTTTTTACTCTCTGATCGAGGTTCTCGACATTGAAAAATCCTGGTAACGGTGATATATATGCGGATTAGACACAAAAAAAAACACTCAACAAATGGCTACAATTTAAGAAATTAATTTAGTGACGACATCAGATTCCTCATTGATGGAGAAAGGTCTGGTGGCAAGAAAAGCTGCTTCCAGGAGGTTGTCAAGTGTTTTCGCTCGACGATTCCATTCTTGGGAGGTTGGTTTGGCCCTTTTTCTTGTAACTCAAATCCTAGCCCGGTATATCCAATTTTAATTTTACACCATTCTGAACCTTACGCCTTTTTTACTCTCTGATCGAGGTTCTCGACATTGAAAAATCCTGGTAAACCAAATCACACGTGTATAGGTTGACATTTTAGAGATATACAGTCAAGAAAATCATGGGCAATGGTGATATATATGCGGATTAGACAGAAAAAAAACACTCAACAAATGGCTACAATTTAAGAAATTAATTTAGTGACGGCATCAGATTCCTCATTGATGGAGAAAGGTCTGGTGGCAAGAAAAGCTGCTTCTAGGAGGTTGTCAAGTGTTTTCGCTCGACGATTCCATTCTGCGGTGGTTGGTTTGGCCCTTGTTCCTGTAACACGAGTCCTAGCCCGTTATATCCCATTTTAATTTTACACCATTGTGAACCTTACGCCTTTTTTACTCTCTCATCGAGGTTCTCGGCATTGAAAAATTCTCGTAAACTAAATCACACGTGTATATTTTGACATTTAAGAGATATACAGTCAAGAAAATCAAGGGCAATGGTGATATATATGCGGATTAGACACAAAAAAACACTCAACAAATGGCTACAATTTAAGGAATATGTTTAGTGACGGTATCAGATTCCTAATTGATGGAGAAAGGTCTGGTGGCAAGAAAAGCTGCTTCTAGGAGGTTGTCATGTGTTTTCGCTTGACGATTCCATTCTTGGGTGGTTGGTTTGGCCCTTGTTTCGGTAACTCGAATCCTAGCCCGGTATATCCCATTTTAATTTTACACCATTGTGAACCTTACACCTTTTTTACTCTCTGATTGAGGTTCTCGGCATTGAAAAATCCTCGTAAACTAAATCACACATGTATATGTTGATATTTAAGAGATATACAATCAACAAAATCAAGGGCAATGGTGATATATATGCGGATTAGACACCAAAAAAAACACTCAACAAACGGCTACAACTTGAGGAATGTGTTTAGTAACGACATCAGATTCCTAATTGACGGAGAAAGGTCTCGTGGTAAGAAAAGATGCTTCTAGGAGGCTGTCAAGTGTTTTTGCTCGACGAATCCATTCTTGGGTGGCTAGTTTGGCCCTTGTTCCTGTAACTCGAATCCTAGCCCGGTATACCCTATTTTAATTTTACACCATTGTGAACCTTACGCCTTTTTTACTCTCTGATCGAGGATCTCGGCATTGAAAAATCCTCGTAAACTAAATCACACGTGTATATGTTGACATTTAAGAGATATACAGTCAAGAAAACCAAGGGCAATGGTGATATATATGCGGATTAGACACCAAAGAAAACACTCAACAAATGGCTACAATATAAGGAATGTGTTTAGTGACGGCATCAGATTCCTAATTGATGGAGAAAGGTCTGGTGGCAAGAAAAGTTGCTTCTAGGAGGTTGTCAAGTGTTTTCGCTCGACGATTCCATTCTTGGGTGGTTGTTTTGGCCCTTGTTCCTGTAACTCGAATCCTAGCCCAGTATATCCCATTTTGATTTTACACCATTGTGAACTTTACGCCTTTTTAGTCTCTGATCTAGGTTCTCGGCATTGAAAAATCCTCGTTAACTAAATCACACGTGTATTGACATTTAAGGGATATACAGTCAAGAGAATCAAGGGCAATGGTGATATATATGCGGATTAGACACAAAAAAAAACACTAAACAATTGGCAACAATTTAAGGAATGTGTTTAGTGACGGCATCAGGTTCCTAATTGATGGAGAAAGGTCCGGTGGCAAGAAAAGCTGCTTCTAGGAGGTTGTCAAGTGTTTTCGCTCGACGATTCCATTTTTGGGTGGTTGGTTTGGCCCTTGTTCCTGTAACTCGAATCCTCGCCCGCTATATCCAAGTTCAATTTTACACCATTGTGAACCTTACGCCTTTTTTACTCTCTGATCGAGGTTCTAGGCATTGAAAAATCCTGGTAAACTAAATCACACGTGTATATGTTGACATTTAAGAGACATACAGTCAAGAAAATCAAGGGTAATGGTGATATATATGCGGATTAAACACGAAAAAAACACTCAACGAATGGCTACAATTTAAAGAATGTATTTAGTGACGGCATCAGATTCTTAATAGATGGTGAATGGTCTGGTGGCAAAAAAAGCTGCTTCTTGGAGGTTGTTAAGTGTTTTCGCTGGACGATTCCATTCTTGGGAGGTTGGTTTGGACCTTGTTCCTGTAACTCAAATCCTAGCCCGGTATATCCAATTTTAATTTTACATCATTCTGAAACTTACGCCTTTTTTACTCTCTGATCGAGGTTCTCGACATTGAAAAATCCTCGTAAACTAAATCACACGTGTATATGTTGACATTTAAGAGATATACATTCAAGAAAATCAAGGACAGTGGTGATATATATGCGGATTAGACACCAAAAAAAAACACTCAACAAATGGCTACAATTTAAGGAACGCGTTTAGTGACGGCATCAGATTCCTAATTGATGGAGAAAGGTCTGGTGGTAAGAAAAGATGCTTCTAGGAGGTTGTCAATTGTTTTCGCTCGACGATTCCATTCTTGGGTGGTTGGTTTGGCCCTTGTTCCTGTAACTCGAATCCTAGCCCGGTATATCTTATTTTAATTTTACACCATTGTGAACCTTACGCCTTTTTTACTCTCTGATTGAGGTAACCGCATCGAAAAATCCTCGTTAACTAAATCACACATGTATATGTTGGCAATTAAGAGATATACAGTCAAGAAAATCATGGGCAATGGTGATATATATGCGGATTAGACACCAAAAAAAACACTCAACAAATGGCTACAATTTAAGGAATGTGTTTAGTGATGGCATCAGATTCCAAATTGATGAAGAAAGGTCTGGTGGCAAGAAAAGGTTCTTCTAAGTGGTTGTCAAGTGTTTTCGCTCGACGATTCCATTCTGGTGGCAAAAAAAGCTGCTTCAAGGAGGTTGTCAAGTGTTTTCGCTCGACGATTCCATGCTTGGATGGTTGGTTTGGCCCTTGTTCCTCTAACTCAAATCCTAACCCGGTATATCCCATTTTAATTTTACACCATTGTGAACCTTACGCCTTTTTTTACTCTCTTATCGAGGTTCTCGGCATTGAAAAATCTTCATAAACTAAATCACACGTGTATATGTTGACATTTAAGAGACATACAGTCAAGAAAATCAACGGCAATGGTGATATATATGCGGATTAGACACAAAAAAACACTCAACAAATGGCTACAATTTAAGGAATGTGTTTTAGTGACGGCATCAGATTCCTAATTGATGGAGAATGGTCTGGTGGCAAGAAAAGCTGCTTCTAGGAGGTTGTCAAGTGTTTTCGCTCGACGATTCCATTCTTGGGTGGTTGGTTTGGCCCTTATTTCCGGTAACTCGAATCCTAGCCCGGTATATCCCATTTTAATTTTGCGCCATTGTGAACCTTACGCATTTTTTACTCTCTGGTCGAGGTTCTCGACATTGAAAAATCCTCGTAAACTAAATCACACATGTATATGTTGACATTTAAGAGATATACAGTCAAGAAAATCAAGGGCAATGGTGATATATATGCGGATTAGACACAAAAAAAACACTCAACAAATGGCTACAATTTAAGGAATGCGTTTAGTGACGGTATCAGATTCCTAATTGATGGAGAAAGGTCTGGTGGCAAGAAAAGCTGCTTCTAGGAGGGTGTCAAGTGTTTTCGCTCGACGATTCCATTCTGCGGTGGTTGGTTTGGCCCTTGTTCCTGTAACACGAATCCTAGCCCGTTATATCCCATTTTAATTTTACACCATTGTGAACCTTACGCCTTTTTTACTCTCTGATCGAGGTTCTCGGCATTGAAAAATCTTCGTAAACTAAATCACACGTGTATATGTTGACATTTACGAGATATACAGTCAAGAAAATCAAGGGCAATGCAGATATATATGTGGATTAGACAACAAAAAAAAAAAAAAAACACTCAACAAATGGCTACAATTTAAGGAATGCATTTAGTGACGACATCAGATTCCTAATTGATGGAGAAAGGTCTGGTGGCAAGAAAAGTGGCTTTTAGGAGGTTGTCAAGTGTTTTTGCTCGACGATTCCATTCTTGGGTGGTTGGTTTGGCCCTTGTTTCTGTAACTCGAATCCTAGCCCGGTATATCCCATTTTAATTTTACATCATTGTGAACCTTACGCCTTTTTTACTCTCTGATCGAGGTTCTCGGCATTGAAAAATCCTCGTAAACTAAATCACTCGTGTATATGTTGATGTAACGACTCTCCCAAAAATATCCTAAAACACTCCATAAGTAGAAACCTGGACCCCTGAAATCCTAATCCTTGTGTAAATCAAGAAATCAAGAATTTAGAGTTTCAGGCGGGCCGCGTAAGAGTAAACTTAAGCTTACGCGGGCCGTGATGGATTGAAGGTCACCGGATAAGCATGAAGGCTTGACACGGGCCGCGTAAGACATAATGGTAGTCTACGCGGGCGGCGACAGCAAGGCAGATTTCCGGATAAGCTTAAGGGACACGCGTCGCGACTACCGGTGACTCAGCATACTCCGATCTGATCCACACACCCACGCGGGCCGCGTAAGTCTTCCTTTGATTTTACGCGGGACGCGAGGCGCCCTGTTTCCAGCCTATAAATAGAGATCGACAGTTTCAGTTGAAATTCGTTCAATTCTTTTCTTTCTATAACACCTCAAAAATTCACGTCCAATATCATATCGACACGTGTCATGGACTTAAAACGTGTAAAGGATTGAATTAGAAGGACTGAAGTTGACAAACAAGGAAACTGTGTGAATATAAGGATTCAAAATGTCAACAATGAATAAATATACTTTAAAGTATCCCTACAAGATGTTTATACCCTTAAACGAATAAATCATGGATCATACGAAGCTAATTGTGAAAGAAAGTGAGGAATTACAAACAACAGGGGCTAAATGTGTCAACATGTTTAAAGTATACCTCTGAGTGATCTTTAGCAGAACCGAAGCTTGGTAATGATAAATTATACTGACAAGAATGTGTGATAAAAATTTCACAAGGTTTCGATTAAGTATGAGAAAGTTATGACAATATTCGTATGCGTGGGGTTAAAAGCGTCAAACTGCAAAAGTATGTCAATTCGTAGGGTTCCGGACCTTCCGGAATATGAACATGAGTTAATTATACTCTATTTAACCTTTATATATCTTAGATATAGGTTTAGAGGTGTTTGGTGCGCAAAAATAAACTTTTATGTCACGCAGGGACTAAAAGTGTCAAAAAGTGCACAAGTTTGCATTTTCGCGCATATCTTGCATTCTGAATATCCCCGGACACCCAAAAATTTATGTAAGCACTAAAATATTTTATTTTAGTGTTTGGCTTGATAAAATTCCATTCGTCGCGTAATTTGGTTCGTTTTAGCGTCCGTCCGTGTTTCGTCGTAATTAGCCGAACAACGGGACCATACGACCAAACGAACCGACATCCGGCATATTTTTGAGCATGTTTCATGTTCCCTATGCTTAGGCATCATTGTAGACCTTTAAAAATGGTTTAACGGGCCTTAATCGTGCTAGAAATGACATTTAGGAGTGCAGGGGCCAAAACTATCATTTACTGAAAGTCCCCATGTGCAGGTCAGGTCCTTACGGACCGTATGAAGGACCTTACGGTCCGTAAAGCAGTGCCAGCAATCAGATTTTTGAAAACCAGCCTTGGTTTTGCTCTTGTCTCTCAATCCTTGAATCTAGGGGCTGCCCATTGTTTTGTAAACTATGGGTATTAGGTGTATGGCTCAGATTTGATCACGGTTTACGAGGAACGATCCTAACGGTTCTCAAAAACCTATATATACCCCCCTTGTTTTGAGTTTCACTTGCACCATTCATTCCCTTCTGATTTCTCTGCATTCCTTGAGGGTCTTGAGCTTCTTGAGAACCTCTTTCAGTCCTTTGGACTTTTGTAAGTGATTCACTACATGCTTAGTTAATTATTTAGCGTTTTAAACCGAAAAGTCAAGCGTTATCGATAAACGCTTTGACTTATAAACGGTTAAGCCACGGTTCGAAGCAAACATGGCTACGTGACCGTAATTAGGTAGGTATTAAACCCTCTAAAGGGCACCTCCTAATTACCACGTTTGCATAGTTAATTGTCGGGTCAAACTAATTAAAATAAAAGTCAAACGGGTTGTTTTTAAATAAAATTTATAACTAATGATGAAGAGGTTATAAAATCAGTTTTGTCAATTTAATAACTTGGTAAATATTAGTTGAACGTGTCTAAGCATGTTCAACCCGACAATTCTAAGTTTAGGCTCGGTTCACAACCGAAAGTCGCAAAGTTTGACCTTTGCTTTGACTTTCAGTTCTGACCCGAATTAGCTTAAGTTTATTTATGCCCTAGGGTCCCTTGTGACCATGTTATATGTTAGTATAACCTCCCAAAGTTATACTACTTGGTTCTTTAGAATTAAAGACCATCGCATGTTTCCATAATGCCTATATGTGACCATAATGCCCTTTAATGTTAAAACAAGATTTTTGAAAATGTGAAAGGACTAAAACCTTTATTACTGATCTATTAGCATGTCCATAAGATTTCACATCAGTTTGAGGTATAGATTAGGAGTTATGCTCGTTAGCGTAATTAAGAAGCTTTTTAGTAAATAAACCGCATAATTAGCATATAGCCTAGCTAAACCCAATTTTGATACCAAACTTTTTACCCACTAATGTAATATAATATTTTGGGATTTTTGGAGATTTTTATTTATTTTTAGGCTGAACATAACTTAGAGTTCTAAGCTTGACTCGGTAATTGCCGGTTTTGCCCTTTTGGGCTATAAAATGGGTTTTACAAATTCTTTTAACCCCAAACCTTTTTCTACTGATTTAATATGATAAATAAATTATTTTGAGCCTTCTGGAATTATAAAAATATCAGCTTTTTTTTTAAAACCCGGGAATGGCTCCAAATCGCCTTTTAAGCGTTTTTAACGCATAGTACGTATTAAAATCATATTAGCTATGTAAGACTTGATACCTACTGATATTTTAAGTAAACTTTTATGTTCCAACAGTAAGTAGAAGTTTTAAAGTCAGATTTCCAGATTTGACCTTTAAACCTTAAGTGAAATTACCAAAATGCCCCTTCGGAGCGTAGTATAGTTAGAAATAATAAATTTCACATATAAGTTATACCCTATTGATATAACTTAGTAAATTAAGTAACTTTACTGATTAAATCAGACCTATAACTCAGATTACTATTTAACCTCTTATATAACCTTTAAAATGACCAAAATACCCCTACGGGGCATAAGTTGGTTTTAAACTCATTTTGGGCATAATGGAAGATATCCTACTGATATCACAACATATCAAAGGCATATTAACTTATGGAACATGTTCATGGCTCTTATGGTTACCCGTTACGCATGTTTCGCGTTCGGATCGGCCTATGTAACTAGTTTGCATATATTAGCCGAAACGGGTCAAACCAAATCGTTTTTGTCTCAAAATTTAGAATGTGATTAAGTTACCCATATTAAACAAGTATTCAAGCTTGTCGGGTCAAAACCACATTCTAAACCGGTCTTCGCTTTATCATGCGTTTGAACCGTGTCTTCCTTTTGAAAACTAACCGGTCTAAGTCTAAGCTTAATTAAAGACCCGTTAGGATTCTAATAGGTTATTAAAAACCTTCGTTCCAGATTAGGAGCCCAGTAAAAGATACGTGCACTTGCTGTATTTGATTTATACTTTGCTCAGGTGAATACTCTTAACTTATTTTCCCTATACAGGCTTGGGATACGGTACTATAAAAGTACCGCTTGGTCGGGTGTATGTAGTCATTTAAATCGTATTGTGATTGATGTATTTACATAACCTGTTTGATATGTATTATTTGGTGTATGGCCCTTGGGGGTTAAATGACCATGTCCCGGATATCCTTGTCATCATTCATGAAATGGCCACGACCTAAGCACGGGGTGTAGGCGTACACCTGACAGTTGCATTATGTAAAAACTGGTATCCCACTATAAGGAATCGACCTTGTGGGCATTATACCTGTGGCGTGTCAGTTAACTTAAGTCCGGCCCTACAAACTGGCCCTAATGGACGACAAATGAGTAAAACTGTATACAAGATTATTTTTAATAATTGTCCCAAGTTATAAAATATTTTTGCCGAAATGCATTTAAATCAATTTTCAAACTCTTTTCAAAATGAGTCAGTTAAGTTGTATTTACCAGTGCAAACTGACGTATTTTTCCAAAAAGGCTAAGTGCAGGTACTAGACGAAATAGGCTGGCTACTCCAGGCATCATTACTCAAGTCTCGCAAGCTTTAGATGTCAAAGTCTGTTGAACAGTTTTCTTTTTATTTGATCCGCCTGTGGATCTGTTTTGACTGTTTTGTGATACTTAAACATTACAATTTATTCAGTTGAAATGAATCTATATCTTTTGCTTCCGCTGTGCATTTATATGCTGTGTTGTTTGACTATGATGATATCAATGACGTCACGATACTCCCCACCGGGCCCACCGGTGACATGTGGAAAATAGGGGTGTGACAGGTTGGTATCAGAGCCAACACTGAGTGAATTAAACACTAGCCTTTTGTGTTTAATCTCAGTTACACAATTGCACACTCTTGAGTCTAGACAAGAACATAGGACTAATCCTAATTCGTTATATTTTGTTTCCTTTGTTATTTTCTGATTAGCCCTTGCATGGACAAGTCATTTTGTTAGAAGTCCCGTTTAGGGCAACCATGTACTTGTTTAAATTTTAATGGGATGATTAGATTCCTATAAGCTCTACCATTATAATAAAATGGCAAAATCTAAAAAGGACAAAACCTAGCCTTATGTCACCTTAAGACAGGGCCAAGATGGTAGTTCCTCAATTAGATTCAGATCCTTGTTAACATCTCAATCTAGGATTGCTCTGCGTTACTATTAAAAGAATCTTAAAGGTAAAACCTAGCCTAATTGTCACTGCAGACATGGCTAAGATGGTACAACCTATTCAAAAGATTCAAAACCCTGTTAACATCAGAAAGCATGAATTAATATGCTTGACAAATGTGATTCGATAAAATCACATAAGTCATTATTTAAAATGGGTTATTCTAAATTCCCTTATTTATATAATCATCCCTTTAGGATGAAGTGCCCACGGGCTATAATTCACGTCCTCTGGGACTAAAAGATAGTGGTAGCCTACAACTCCCTGTCTAGAAAAAGGAATGAACTGTGATTCAGACCTTAAAATACCTCGATTCTATAAAAATCCTGGTTTATAAATTTAATCTGTCTACGTGACTAGGCCTTTTGTGCTATTATTAACTTATAATTTAGGGTTATGATAAAATCCTGAACAATTATGTACTTATCAAATTAACTAAAAGGTGTATTAAAAACCATGGTTAATAAATCGTTTAAAACAATAAAACTGTGTAAGCTTCCGTATAACCTCGTCCTTATTAAATTTTATGTAGCAATTAAATCTACATGGCTAGGTCGGAGAAAGTAAACAGTCATTCCCTGGAAAATCACGATGATGATGATGAAAGGGTTAATATAGCCAAAGGAGAGCTCCGTACCCTGATTAATACTGCTGTATCTAAAGCTGTAGAGGAGCAATTCAAGGAATATAGTGGAATTCATAGCAGAACCTCTTCAGTACCCCACTCTAAGTCTGTTAGTAAGACTCATTCAAAAGCTCATAGCAAACCACCCTCTAAGAGAGATGAACCTAAGAAAGAGGATGATGAACATTCCTCAAACCAACACAGTGCTCCACGTAAGAGAATAGTGTTCGATGATGAGCCACGTGCCAAGTCTTGTACTTATAAGTACTTTGTTTCCTGCAAACTCCGGGATTTCACTGGGGAGAAAGGAGCAATTGATTGTATGACTTTGTTAGATGAAATGGACACTGTAGTTGATATCAGCGGTTGTGCTGAAAGGGATATAGTGAAGTATGTATCCAATCGTTCAAGGGAGAGGCACTGGCATGGTGGAAGTCTCTCATTCAAGCTGCTGGGAAGATCCCACTCTACAATATGTCATGGGAGCAGTTTGTTGTTCTTATTAAGGAGAACTATTGTCCACAACATGAAGTGGAAAGGATTGAGTCAGATTTCTTGTCACTGGTAATGAGGAACTTAGATTGCCAAGCTTATCTTACAAGCTTCAACACCATGTCTAGACTGGTTCATTACCTTGTGACACCAGAACCCAAGAGGATTGCTCGCTTTATTAGGGGTTTAGCCCCAGAAATCAAAGCCAGTGTTAAGGCTTCAAGACCTGCTACGTTTAGATCAACGGCTGATCTATCCTTATCCCTCACCTTAGATGCGGTCAGGCTAAGATCGCTCAAGAGCTCTGAAGAGAGTAAGAGGAAGCGTGAGGAGGATAACTCACGAGGGTCGGAGAAGAAGCACAAGGAAACACTGATTCCAAGAAGTTTGGGTCTGGAAAAGGCAGTCAACGATCGGAAGAAAAGCCAAAGTGCACAACTTGCCAAAAACGCCACTTTGGAAAGTGCAGGCTTGAAACCAAGTCTCAAGCAGGACCACCTGCATGTGGATTGTGCAAGTCTAGAGAGCACAAGACTATTGATTGCAAGAGGATTAAAGATGCTACCTACTATGGCTGTAACGAAAACGGGCACATTAAGACTAACTGCCCTAAATACGCCAAGAAGCCTGAGGAAACCAAGAAGACCAATGCTAGGGTCTTCCAGATGAACGTACAGGAGGCAATTCAGGACGACAACGTGATCACATGTACCTTCCTCATAAATGATGTATATGCTAGAGTACTATTTGATTCAGGAGCTGATAAGTCATTCATAGATGATAAGTTCTGTAAGTTGTTAAATCTACCTGTTAAAACCTTAAGTGTGAAATATGAGGTGGAATTAGCTGATGGTACCTTAGAAACCACCTCAACTGTTTTAGATAGATGTTTTATATCCATTAGGAACCACTCTTTTCCTATGTCTTTGCTTCCTTTGAAGTTAGCCGGATTTGATATAGTATTGGGCATGGATTGGTTATCGCAAAACCAAGCCCAAATCATCTGCAACAAGAAGCAAGTGGTGGTTAAGACTCCATCTGGTGAGTCACTTACCGTTCAAGGAGATACCCAACACGGATTGCCTGAGCAAGTGTCTATGCTCAAGGCATCTAAGTGCATGAAGAAGGGTTGTGTCATTTATATGGCACAAGTGACGATTGACGAGCAGAAGCCCAAGATTGAAGACATTCCAGTCATTTCTGAATACCCTGAGGTTTTCCCTGAAGAACTACCTGGTTTGCCACCAGATAGACAAGTAGAATTCAGAATTGACATCATCCCCGGAGCAGCACCTGTTGCCAGAGCGCCTTATAGGTTGGCACCAACAGAGATGAAGGAATTAAGGACGCAGCTAGATGATTTTCTAGCCAAGGGTTTTATTAGACCTAGTTCATCTCCTTGGGGAGCGCCAATCTTGTTTGTCAAAAAGAAAGATGGTTCGATGCGTTTATGCATCGATTACCGTGAGCTTAACAAGGTCACCATAAAGAATAGGTATCCTCTACCCAGGATCGACGATCTGTTCGATCAACTTCAAGGAGCGAGCTATTTTTCCAAGATTAATTTAAGGTCAGGCTACCATCAATTGAAGGTCAAGGAAGAAGATGTGCATAAACCTGCGTTTAGGACTCGTTATGGTCATTACGAGTTTCTAGTGATGCCTTTTGGGCTCACTAATGCGCCTGCCGCATTCATGGATCTCATGAATCGCGTTTGCAGGCCCTATCTAGATAAATTTGTCATCGTCTTTATCGACGACATCCTCATCTACTCAAAGAGTCAAGCTGACCATAAGAAGCATCTTCGAAGCATTCTTAAATTGCTTCATCAAGAAAAGCTCTATGCGAAATTCTCTAAATGCGAGTTTTGCCTTCGAGAAGTCCAATTTCTTGGACACGTCGTGAGTGAGCGTGGTATCTAAGTAGATCCCGCTAATGTTGAAGCTGTCATGAATTGGCAGGAACCAAAGACGCCTACGGAGATTCGCAGTTTCCTAGGACTAGCAGGATACTACAGACGCTTTATAGAGAATTTCTCAAGAATTGCAGCGCCCCTGACTCTTCTAACTCGCGAGAATAGCAAGTTCAATTGGGGGCCTAAGCAGCAAGAGTCTTTCGACATTCTAAAGCAGAAGTTAAGCAACGCTCCTGTGCTGACATTGCCAGATGGAATTGAGGAGTTTGTAGTTTATTGTGATGCATCACACACAGGGATGGGTTGTGTGTTAATGCAGAAAGGCAAAGTCATTGCCTATGCTTCACGACAGCTAAAGGTGCATGAGAAGAATTACACCACCCATGACTTGGAGTTGGGTGCCGTTGTATTTGCACTTAAGCTTTGGAGGCATTACCTGTATAGGACTAAATGTGTGATCTATTCTGATCACAAAAGCCTTCAACACATGTTCAATCAGAAAGATTTGAACATGAGGCAGCGACGCTGGATGGAAACTCTGAACGATTATGATTGTGAAATAAGATACCATCCAGGCAAGGCCAATGTAGTCGCAGATGCCTTAAGCAGAAAGGAAAGAGTGAAGCCAATAAGGATCAATGCCAAGAGCATTGAAATCAAGAACAGTTTGAATGAAAGATTGTTAGCTGCACAAAAGGAAGTTGTGCTAGAAGCTAACTACCCTGATGAAAAACTAGGAGTAACTGAGGAGCAGTTATCCTATGGCAAAGACGTAATCTTGAGATTAAATGGAAGAATATGGGTTCCTGTTTATGGAGGTCTTCGGGATGTCATCCTCCAGGAAGCCCACAGTTCCAAATATTCCGTTCATCCTGGAGCTGATAAGATGTACCAGGATTTAAAGGCAAATTGGTGGATAGGCTTGAAGAAGTCTATAGCTGCCTATGTAGCTAAATGCTTGACGTGTGCTCAAGTCAAAGCTGAACATCAGAAACCGTCAGGTTTGCTACAACAGCCTGAAATCCCCACCTGGAAGTGGGAAATAGTGACGATGGATTTCATCACCAAGTTGCCAAAGACTAAGAAAGGAAATGATACTATTTGGGCGATAGTAGATAGACTGACTAAGTCAGCACATTTCCTACCCATTAAGGAAACTTACAGTTCTGACATGTTAGCCCAGTTGTATGTTGATAAGATTGTATCTCTGCATGGAGTACCAGTGGCTATTATCTCAGACAGAGATACCAGATATACGTCACATTTTTGGAAAAGTTTCCAACAGTCTTTGGGCACGCAACTGAATTTCAGTACGGCTTACCATCCTCAGATGGATGGGCAGAGTGAGCATACCATTCAAACCCTGGAAGACATGCTACGTGCGTGTGTAATTGATCTAGGTGGTAGTTGGGACAGGCATCTACCATTGGTCGAGTTCTCCTATAACAATAGCTACCATACCAGCATTCAGGCTGCACCTTTTGAGGCACTATATGGTAGAAAGTGCAGAACGCCCATCTGTTAGGCAGAAGTAGGAGACACTCAGTTGTCAGGACCTGAAATAGTCTTCGAGACAACGGATAAGATTGTCCAGATTCGTGATCGCCTAAAAGCTGCCAGGGATAGGCAGAAGAGTTATGCTGGTAAAAGGCGAAAACCTCTGAAGTTCGAGGTTGGTGATAAAGTTTTGCTTAAAGTATCACCTTGGAAAGGGGTGATGCGATTTGGTAAGAAAGGTAAGTTAAGCCCAAGGTATATAGGTCCATTCGAGATCATCTAATGTGTTGGATCGGTGGCTTACAAGTTAAACTTACCTGAAGAGCTTAGTGGTATTCACAATGTGTTCCACATCTGCAATCTGAAGAAATGTCTAGCTGATGAATCACTAGTCATACCACACACAGATGTGCATATAGATGAGAGCTTAAAATTTGTGGAAAAGCCTTTGTCAATTGAGGATCGACAGGTTAAGAAGCTTCGAAGGAAGCATGTGCCTATTGTAAAGGTCAAATGGGATGCCCGCAGAGGTCCCGAGTACACGTGGAAGGTAGAATCCACAATGGAAGAAAAGTACCCTCAGTTGTTTCAGTAAATCTTGAGGTCAAGATTTCTTTTAAGGGGGTGAGGATGTAACACCTCGAAAATTCACGTCCAATATCATATCGACACGTGTCATGGACATAAAACGTGTAAAGGATTGGATTAGAAGGACTGAAGTTGACAAACAAGGAAACTGTGTGACTATAAGGATTCAAAATGTCAACAATGAATAAATATACTTTAACGTATCCCTACAAGATGTTTATACCCTTAAACGAATAAATCATGGATCATACGAAGCTAATTGTGAAAGAAAGTGAGGAATTAAAAACAAAAGGGGCTAAATGTGTCAACATGTTTAAAGTATACCTCTGAGTGATCTTAGCAGACCCGAAGCTTGGTAATGATAAATTATACTCACAAGAATGTGTGATAAAAATTTCACAAGGTTTCGATTAAGTATGAGAAAGTTATGACAATATTCGTATGCGAGGGGTTAAAAGCGTCAAACTGCAAAAATTATGTCAATTCATAGGGTTCCGGACCTTTCGGAATATGAACATGAGTTAATTATACTCTATTTAACCTTTATATAGGTTAGATATAGGCTTAGAGGTGTTTAGTGCGCAAAAATAAACTTTTATGTCATGCAGGGACTAAAAGTGTCAAAAAGTGCACAAGTTTGCATTTTCGCGCATATCTTGCATTCTGAATATCCCCGGACACCCAAAAATTTATGTAAGCACTAAAATATTTTATTTTAGTGTTTGGATTGATAAAATTCCATTCATCGCGTAATTTGGTTCGTTTTAGCGTCCGTCCGTGTTTCGTCGTAATTAGCCGAACAACGGGACCACACGACCAAACAAACCGACATCCGGCATATTTTTGAGCATGTTTCATGTTCCCTATGCTTAGGCATCATTGTAGAGCTTTAAAAATGGTTTAACGGGCATTAATCGTGTCAGAAATGACATTTAGGAGTGTAGGGGCCAAAACTGTCATTTACTGAAAGTCCCCATGTGCAGGTCAGGTCCTTACGGACCGTATGAAGGACCTTACGGTCCGTAAAGCAGTGCCAGCAATCAGATTTTTGAAAACCAGCCTTGGTTTTGCTCTTGTCTCTCAATCCTTGAATCTAGGGGCTGCCCATTGTTTTGTAAACTATGGGTATTAGGTGTATGGCTCGGATTTGATCACGGTTTACGAGGAACGATCCTAACGGTTCTTAAAAACCTATATATACCCCCCTTGTTTTGAGTTTCACTTGCACCATTCATTCCCTTCTGATTTCTCTGCATTCCTTGAGGGTCTTGAGCTTCTTGAGAACCTCTTTCAGTCCTTTGGACTTTTGTAAGTGATTCACTTCATGCTTAGTTAATTATTTAGCGTTTTAAACCAAAAAGTCAAGCGTTATCGATAAACGCTTTGACTTATAGACGGTTAAGCCATGGTTCGAAGCAAACATGGCTACGTAACCGTAATTAGGTAGGTGTTAAACCCTCTAAAGGGCACCTCCTAATTACCACGTTTGTATAGTTAATTGTCGGGTCAAACTAATTAAAATAAAAGTTAAACGGGTTGTTTTTAAATAAAATTTATAACTAATGATGAAGAGGTTATAAAATCAGTTTTGTCACTTTAATAACTTGGTAAATATTAGTTGAACGTGTCTAAGCATGTTCAGCCCGACAATTCTAAGTTTAGGCTCGGTTCACAACCGAAAGTTGCAAAGTTTGACGTTTGCTTTGACTTTCAGTTCTGACCCGAATTAGCTTAAGTTTATTTATGCCCTAGGGTCCCTTGTGACCATGTTATATGTTAGTATAACCTCCCAAGTTATACTACTTGGTTCTTTAGAATTAAAGACCATCGCATGTTTCCATAATGCCTAAATGTGACCATAATGCCCTTTAATGTTAAAACAAGATTTTTGAAGATGTGAAAGGACTAAAACCTTTATTACTGATCTATAAGCATGTCCATAAGATTTCACATCAGTTTGAGGTATAGATTAGGAGTTATGCTCGTTAGCGTAATTAAGAAGCTTTTTAGTAAATAAGCCGCATAATTAGCATATAGCCTATAGCTAAACCCAATTTTGATACCAAACTTTTTACCCAATGATGTAATATAATATTTTGGGATTTTTGGAGATTTTTATTTATTTTTAGGCTGAACATAACTTAGAGTTCTAAGCTTGACTCGGTAATTGCCGGTTTTGCTCTTTTGGGCTATAAAATGGGTTTTAAAATTCTTTTAACCCCAAACTTTTTCTACTGATTTAATATGATAAATAAATTATTTTGAGCCTTCTGGAATTATAAAAATATCAGCTTTTCTTTAGAAACCCGGAAATGGCTCCGAATCGCCTTTTAAGCGTTTTTAACGCATAGTACGTATTAAAACCATATTTGTGACAACTTGAGTTTCCGACTTTCACTTTCGCATTTATTGCACGTTGACTTTGACTGTTTAGTTATTTGACTTGTTGACTTGTGATTGTACATGTTGTAATAAGATGATATGTATTATGATTGTTGCATGATCAAACTCATTGAAAAATCTAAACTGTTTATGTGATTGAACAACCCGACGAATCAAGTGATTCGCCATGACCCGATCTCGACGAAACAAAGCCTGTTTCGCCAACCCGATCTCGACGAAACAGAAACTGTTCCGCCGGCCCAGTTTCGCCGAAAGCCCAGTAGGGCCCATCACGTAGCGACGAGTATTTTAGCAAACCCACTATTCATTCGTCACATTCTTTGGATGATCAGAAACCCTAGAACGCTCCTACAATTGACGGCAGCCTTGTGTACCCTCAAGCCCTCGTGAATGATCAAACCATCGTACCATCTACCTCGGTTTGTTGCGTGCTTGTTTAATCGGTTTCTTTATACATGCCATGAATGCTTGATTTCTGGTAGGATGTGAATACATGCTTGATTTCTTTATATATGTTATGCGTGATTAACCGGTTACGTAACTTTGTGCAAAACATGATGTCGATTATAGATTCTAACAAACAAGTCATATTGATGAGAATATGTGATTGGTAGAACTGGATTTAATGATGTTTATGTCGGATTAATGATTGTTAATCTTGTTGATTGAATACGGATCGAATAGGTGTTATGGTCATGAATCTATCTACGTTTAGCTAACTTGCGAATCATGTATTGATTAGATGATGATTGTATGATGAATGACTTCTGTATGATTTCGGTTTGATGATTGACGACAATTAGGGTTTCCTGTGATATTGCGTAACTGTTGAAATTGTAACTGAAATTGCATTGACGTAACTGACATCTTCACGAAACGGAATCTTTGGCGAAACAGAAAGAGTGTTTCGCCAAGGGGTAGTTGACGAAACAGAAAGGGTGTTTCGCCAAGGGCGGTCGACGAGATAGAACCTTGTTTCGCCAAAGGGTAATTGACGAAACAGAATATGTTTCGCCAATACGTGTTTCGCCAATACGTGTTTCCCCAATATGTGTTTTGCCGATTGGATAATTTGCACAGTAACCTGATGTAACTCTGTTAGAAGTTAACTGGATTAATTTACTGCTGTTAAGTGATATGCAAGACTTATGATATTGGATACATGTTTAGTACTTCTGTGATTATACTTATACATGAACAACTTGGATATAAACTGATCATGTACACGTGCATACCTTAGGACGTGATTGACTTACTTTGAGCACATACTTAGCATACCGAGCAAACCAAGGTGAGTTCACACAGCCAAGGCATGGGGTTCCCAGGGTGGGAATGGGTTTGGATTATTACTTGTACCTATCTAGCTTATGGAACTTAGTTATGGTCCTCGGGAGAGGAGGGGTTATTGT
This sequence comes from Helianthus annuus, assembly GCF_002127325.2. NCBI lineage: Eukaryota > Viridiplantae > Streptophyta > Magnoliopsida > Asterales > Asteraceae > Helianthus > Helianthus annuus. Next base: position 11,574,610 of record NC_035433.2, on the reverse strand, counting down.
CACACCCCAACCAATGGCGAAAACATCGGGATGAGACGAAGTGTGAAGATTGCTCGAGACATCATAAGGCTAATAATTGTGACAAGTATTTAAATAATCCGATTTCATTTCATAAGATAAATTGTCAACATTACAAGAAATTCAAATACAACAAGTTTAACAAAAAAAACGTAACAACATAACAAAATTGATACAACATATTAAACCCTAACGTCTATATGCGTATCTAGGCATCAACGCTACTTCTTTTCTTAGCATCGTCCTCATTAACCTGTAACATGTTTAAAATAATTCAATGCAAAAGCAAAGGCGAGTATACAAGTTTGATACATACATAGCAAAAGATAAGTTTTAAACAATTCCTCATAGCAAGCATGTGATTCAAGATAAACATTTAAATATGGCATGTGTCTAACATATCAAACCAAAAGAGACGCAACATGCTCATGACGTAACCTCAAGTCTACCGGCGGGTCGTCAATCCTATAGCGCTACATATGTCACGGTTAGGCTCGTACGAAGTTAATGATAAGTTCAACACATAAGAATCACCCAAGTTTAAAGTATCAAGCCATCACGTATACAAGCATGTTATAGGAATGTTCATGTGTTTAAGCAAAATGTTCATGTGTAAGTTTTTTATAAGTAAACATGTTACACCCCAAAAGTGGTAAAAGTAAAAAGGGGGAAATACGAGTATACTCACAATATTGCAATTTCTTCCGATTATCCAAGTAGGACGAGTTGATGAGATTAGGAGGATGGAACGCCGAGGTCACCCTATATGGGCAAACGATGGCTCATGAGTAAACGAAATCACGACGGTAGATTTAAAGTGGAAACTAAGGTATAAATAGTCGACGGATAGGTATATATATATGTTTTATATAATTTATGCAAAGATTTTAATTTAAGTCTATCGAAAATATTATAGAAGTATTGTCAAAATAAATGTACATTTATATCTATTTTATGAAAATTAAACGAATTTGATACGTTTCAAGTTATAAATTTAACACTCTTCGTTTTACCGATTTTACGAAAAACGGGCAGAGTTTCCTCTGTTTTTGGACGATCCCGACAACCAAAGTGTCGATTATCATTTCAAAACTCAACAATGACAAAACAAAATATAATTATATACATTTCTATGTATTTTTATAAACAAGCTATATATGATGCAGTTTGTGATAACAAAATATAAAACAATATATTTGAAATATTTGTGTCGTTAATATATCACGTCTCGTGTTTAACCCGATGACCCGAACCCGTAACCCGACTGCACCGAGAGCTTGGTTGACCAGCCTTGACCAGATTTGTCCCGACAGTTGACTGTTTTGACCGGAACATCGAACCGAACCCAATTGGTACATGACCCGAACCTGTTGAATAATAAAAGAAATTAATCGGACTTGAATGGAAGCAACGACCAAGGCTCGAACCAAGACTAACCTGAACCAAAACAGGCTGTAAACTCGAACCGAGATAGGATCCGTAACGAACCCGAATTACAAACCGAGCCACTGGAATCAAACTGGCCGAAAACAAATCAAAAACCCGAATTTGAGCAGAGCCGACGGGACACGAGCCAAACAAACACTGAACCATAATGAACCGAATATACGCAAATTCCTAACCTGAATCGTGACTCGAACTGGAACCATGTTGAACTGAAATCACCACAGCTGACCCGAGTCCGATCGAAATTCTGACCGTTGACTTGAACCAAACGAGACCCGTAATATCCAAAGCTGAACACAACAATGAGCACCACCACCATCACCGGGATGACAAGAAGAAAAACAACATTTCTGGTCGGTTAGCTTGAGATCAAAAAGAAGGTTTTCAAAGAAACGAAAAGAGTGGGAGATATTTACCGGAACTCGTCGGAGCAGAAAGAGAAAACAAGCACCACCGCCGTTGCCACGCCGACGGCGGTGCTGCCCTCACTCGTCGCTCTCTTTCTCCCTCGTCCGCATCTCTCTCTCCTTCTGTCGTTTCTCCTCCGTCCCCCTTTCGCCTCGTCGCCACGCCCCCACCAGTCGGAGGTGGTGGCCGGTCGCTTCAATTAGAGGTTGTAAACAGGTGGGGGGTATACCAAGATAATGGGGTGTTTGTCGGACCCATCACGGCGCCGGAGAGGGAGTTCCGATGGCCGGATGTGTCAAGAAGGAGGAACAGGGTCGATGGGGGTGTGAATAACCTGGTTTTATGTGTGTGTGTGTTTTATTTTGAGGAGATGAAGTTGTAAGGAACATTTGAGAGGGAAAGGAGTTGGGAACGGTTGTAAACAAAATTCACTTAGGGTTTTACTAGTCTTAAATAGTTAGGTTAAGTGTTTTAAATAGGTAGGGTTTATAATTTGGTTGGGTCCAAGGCCCATTGGCGCGTAACCTGTTTCTTGTACGGTCCAAACGTACTTCTATAACCCGTTTACGCTCCCGAACGTTGTAAAACATTATTTCTTGTCCGTTTTCCGATTCGGTTTTTAACAACGAATATATATATATATATAAATATAAAATAATAATAATAATAATAAAATAGATTATGGAAATACGAGGCGTTACAGTCTCCCCTCCTTTAGGAAATTTCATCCCGAAATTTATTCAGTAGAAAGACTTGAAAGGGTTTTGGCAAACAGAAGAGGATTGTTTAAAATTGAGGCTTGAAGTTTGAGGCGTTTTAAAAAGTATGAAATTTAAGGAACATAGAGATAGGTTTGTAAAAGAGGTTGTTTGACTAGAATGATTTAAGGCATTAGTCATAAACAAAACGTGCATGTGTGTGTATAGGCAAACGAGTTTAAACAAGTTTGAATAACTCAAAACGAAGAGGTAACTTTAAAATATGATATCCAAGGAGTAAAAATTTCGTATATAACGGTAAGCATTTCAATGAAAAGTGTGACCGCACTATAAAATTTTAAGAAGAATTTCGTTGATTTCAAAGAAGAGTAATAAATCACTTATTTGTAAGAAATTATTTACTGACGAGAAACGAGAACATTAGGTATTTTAAGTAAAACGATTTCGGACGTACGGCCAACTAAGTATGTTTGCATGAAAATAAAGAGTAGAGGGGTAGTTTTAACCAAGAAAGTACGTTCAGACTTGGCACGTGTAAACATATTTGTTCGTAACGAAGTTTGTATGAAGGACAACGGATAACGGGGAATAACGGAGGTAGGAGAAGGAATGATTAATCTAATAAACGAATGTAAGTATAAGAATGGTATGCGTATTGGACAACGGAAATGTTAGGTTAAGGATGAAGTCTCTTCGTGGATAATCAGATATCGTGCGTTTAGCAATGCGTTTGTGAGTTGTTTAAAGTTTGCATTTTAGGTCTAAATATGGTCCGCAAAACACCGAGTTTTATTACGAAAGTTTGGTAACATGGTGAAAACACTTATATATAGGAAGTACCAGCAGCGTATCCACCATGTTTTGACCACATTACATCTGTCTCGTATTCGGTGTCATGTTACGTTCCGTGTCTTACCATACACAGTAGTACACTCTATGGTTTTCATGCACTTATCACCATAATCTCGTGTGCACCCGCGATTATGTTGATCGTCGCATGATCCGCATAGCTTGTACTAGTTGCGTATGAATTAGGGTATACATAAATTTGGAAAATAAGGACGTGTACGTATAAGATTGCAGTATATAAGCATGTTCATGTGTAAGTATGTATGTGACCCACGTAAGCGAATCCCTCAGGCGACGCTCACGTATAGGTACGAATGTATGAATATGAATATGAGTATGCGTATGAACACAAGTATGAGTATGCATATGAGTATAAGTATGAAAGTAAAACGTATGAGTACAATTATGAATATAAGTAGGTATAAATGACGATGGTTTCATGTATGACATGTATTGAATATGACGAACTTAAGCATATAAAATGATCGAGGAGGTTGAGTATGTAAAACAAATGATTTAAGGAAATCGTTGTGAGGCATTGAATAAAACGTGTACGATGATATGCACGTATAGTCGAGCAAAACGTTGAGCCTAGCGAATCAAAATAGATCGTGTTTGAGTTGGAATGTAGAATCTAGTTTGTGAATGTCAAAAGTATGTAAAGCATCTATTGATTATGTAAAAGGTACTTTAAAAATAAATGGAATTGCTACTTTTTTTTAAAAAAAAAAGAATTTACGTAAGTTGAAAATTGTTGGTTCATATGAAGTTTTCTTGCCCACGTGTTTTGAATTTAAATGATATATTGAGCGGTGTATGAAAAAGGTTTCGAAATTTGGGTAATGAAACGTTTTAAGGTATGATTAAGAATTTTTTTGTGTATGTGAGTTATGTGAAAACAAATTATGAGGGTAAAATATACGTTTAATAAATCAATGAACTTTGAAGTTTGCATAAGTATGGGTTTTGACAAATGATAACGATTTAGGTATAAAAGTTAATCGTGTTTGTAATAATAAAGTATTTTGAAGGAAAGTTTTGGTAACGATCACCTAGGTAAGGGAATCACCCCTAACTCGTTGGTGAGATCGTTTTAAGAAAAGGAGTGGAGGCATTCGTCAAGGTAAGGAAATCACTCCTATCTCGACGATATGTCTCCATTTTGTGGTTATAAGAAATGCAAATCTAATTGGTGACGTTTTCGAAATCCTGCATGTGAAATAAGTATAAGTGTATGGAAAGATTTAATATGATATGTGTTGTAAGGAAATAATCTCAAAATAATTCGAATTTGAAATGAGAGAATTGAATCGCATAAGATTGATAATAGTAAAACATAGGTTTGATTAAAGCTTGGATGGTTCCGAAATGGAACTTTGACTAACCAAAGTGGTCGAAAAGTCTTTCGAATTTGAGGAGCATGCTTTGGCCTAATAGGTGGAAGACTCTCGCCGATATCTCGGTTAACGGTATTCACCCTTGCAGTTACTACATATTCCAAATCAATTGAAATTTCGAGACTTGGCGAGATTTTTGAAATTCAAGGAGCGGGACTAGTCGACAAGGTGTGGGTTTCACCCCTAACTTTACGATTTCGTACCGTAAGTGTGGTTGGTACTCGTCGGGTCATAATTTAATTTTGACACTTTGACGAGGGTCTACTAGAATTTGAAATGGAAATTCTCCATCAAGGTGAGGATTTCACTCCTAACTTGGTAGCGAATTTCGTTTAAAAAGAATAGATGGATTGAGAGTCGTTCACCAAATTGTGGGTTTCACGCCTATTTTGGTAAATTCGCCTCATTTGTATAATGCGAGTGTTTACGGATTTAGAATAGTCGAGTAAAATGTATGCGGGAAAAAGTATGTTAGGAATAAACAAACAAATGTAAACGCACAATGAAGCATATTAAGAATAGCACATAATGAATGGGACAATAAAACATGTATTAGCACATAATAATGCAAGTATAGCATGCCAAGTGTTAACACATAAGCGACATATATGCTTAAAAGATCAAAAGAGAATAAATAAGAACAAATAAGGTAGCATGCAAGTAGTTTCAAGTAAAACACAAGAATAAAGCCCTAAAACTATAGACTAGGCTAAAGCATTCCTACTTTTCCTAATTCCCTATAGTTATGGCTCTGATACCAATCTGTCACACCCCAACCAATGGCGGAAACATCGGGATGAGACGAAGTGTGAAGATTGCTCGAGACATCATAACGCTAATAATTGTGACAAGTATTTAAATAATCCGATTTCATTTCATAAGATAAATTGTCAACATTACAAGAAATTCAAATACAACAAGTTTAACAAAAAAAAAACGTAACAACATAACAAAATTGATACAACATATTAAACCCTAACGTCTATATGCGTATCTAGGCATCAACGCTACTTCTTTTCTTAGCATCGTCCTCATCAACCTGTAACATGTTTAAAATAGATCAATGCAAAAGCAAAGGCGAGTATACAAGTTTGATACATACATAGCAAAAGATAAGTTTTAAACAATTCCTCATAGCAAGCATGTGATTCAAGATAAACATTTAAATATGGCATGTGTCTAACATATCAAACCAAAAGAGACACAACATGCTCATGACATAACCTCAAGTCTACGGGCGGGTCGTCAATCCTATAGCGCTACATATGTCACGGTTAGGCTCGTACAAAGTTAATGATAAGTTCAACACATAAGAATCACCCAAGTTTAAAGTATCAAGCCATCACGTATACAAGCATGTTATAGGAATGTTCATGTGTTTAAGCAAAATGTTCATGTGTAAGTTTTTTATAAGTAAACATGTTACACCCCAAAAGTGGTAAAAGTAAAACAGGGGAAATACGAGTATACTCACAATATTGCAATTTCTTCCGATTATCCAAGTAGGGCGAGTTGATGAGATTAGGAGGATGGAACGCCGAGGTCACCCTATATGGGCAAACGATGGCGCATGAGTAAACGAAATCACGACGGTAGATTTAAAGTGGAAACTAAGGTATAAATAGTCGACGGATAGGTATATATATGTTTTATATAATTTATGCAAAGATTTTAATTTAAGTCTATCGAAAATATTATAGAAGTATTGTCAAAATAAATATACATTTATATCTATTTTATGAAAATTAAACGAATTTGATACGTTTCATGTTATAAATTTAACACTCTTCGTTTTACCGATTTTACGAAAAACGGGCAGAGTTTCCTCTGTTTTTGGACGATCCCGACAACCAAAGTGTCGATTATCATTTCAAAACTCAACAATGACAAAACAATATATAATTATATACATTTCTATGTATTTTTATAAACAAGCTATATATGATGCAGTTTGTGATAACAAAATATAAAACAATATATTTGAAATATTTGTGTCGTTAATATATCACGTCTCGTGTTTAACCCGATGACCCGAACCCGTAACCCGACTGCACCGAGAGCTTGGTTGACCAGCTTTGACCAGATTTGTCCCGACAGTTGACTGTTTTGACCGGAACATCGAATCGAACCCAATTGGTACATGACCCGAACCTGTTGAATAATAAAAGAAATTAATCGGACTTGAATGGAAGCAACAACCAAGGCTCGAACCAAGACTAACCTGAACCGAAACAGGCTGTAAACTCGAACCGAGATAGGATCCGTAACGAACCCGAATTACAAACCGAGCCACTGGAATCAAACTGGCCGAAAACAAATCAAAAACCCGAATCTGAGCAGAGCCGACGGGACACGAGCCAAACAAACACTGAACCATAATGAACCGAATATACGCAAATTCCTAACCTGAATCGTGACTCGAACTAGAACCATGTTGAACTGAAATCACCACAGCTGACCCGAGTCCGATCGAAATTCTGACCGTTGACTTGAACCAAACGAGACCCGTAATATCCAAAGCTGAACACAACAATGAGCACCACCACCATCACCGGGATGACAAGAAGAAAAACAACATTTCTGGTCGGTTAGCTTGAGATCAAAAAGAAGGTTTTCAAAGAAACGAAAAGAGTGGGAGATATTTACCGGAACTCGTCGGAGCAGAAAGAGAAAACAAGCACCACCGCCGTTGCCACGTCGACGGCGGCGCTGCCCTTACTCGTCGCTCTCTTTCTCCCTCGTCCGCATCTCTCTCTCCTTCTGTCGTTTCTCCTCCGTCTCCCTTTCGCCTCGTCGCCACGCCCCCACCAGTCGGAGGTGGTGGCCAGTCGCTTCAATCAGAGGTTGTAAACAGGTGGGGGGTATACCAAGATAATGGGGTGTTTGTCGGACCCATCACGGCGCCTGAGAGGGAGTTTCGGTGGCCGGATGTGTCAAGAAGGAGGAACAGGGTCGATGGGGGTGTGAATAACCTGGTTTTATGTGTGTGTGTGTGTTTTATTTTGAGGAGATGAAGTTGTAAGGAACATTTGAGAGGGAAAGGAGTTGGGAACGGCTGTAAACAAAATTCACTTAGGGTTTTACTAGTCTTAAATAGTTAGGTTAAGTGTTTTAAATAGGTAGGGTTTATAATTTCTTTGGGTCCAAGGCCCATTGGCGCGTAACCTGTTTCTTGTACGGTCCAAACGTACTTCTATAACCCGTTTACGCTCCCGAACGTTGTAAAACATTATTTCTTGTCCGTTTTCCGATTCGGTTTTTAACAACGAATATATATATATATATATATAAATATAAAATGATAATAATAATAATAAAATAGATTATGGAAATACGAGGCGTTACAGTTATTGATATGATATGACTAGACTAGTGATGCTCATAGAACTGATCTTCGCACACACGCCAGGGTTGGCCGCGATATTATGACTGATCATTCGCACACATGCCTAGGAAGACTGCGAACTATACTCTAAACTTCGCATACATGCCGGGTGGCCGCGATACAAACATACCTAGTCTAGAATACTTGGGAATTTTCCCTAATCTTCGCATACATGCCTAGAGGGCCGTGATACGAACTAATACGATACATGACTTAATGAACGAACATAAGGCTTACTTACTATTGCGATTACTGAACTATTAACCGTGAACTCGCTCAACTAGTTGTTGACTCTCTGCTGCATGCCTTGCAGGACCTTAGGTACATATGGAGCTTGCACAAGGAGGAGCAAGTCGTTGTGGGACATGGATCGAGGATGCCATGTTAAACATTTAAACATTTGAACTTATGATTTACTTTGGGTTTTCATACTTATGCTTCCGCTATTCAAATTATGTTTTGTTGAACACCAGTTATATTGTGATGGGTTGTAATGATTACTTTTAATGTTTAAATGCTATGTTCAATATGATTGGTGGCTTGATCCTGGTCAGTCACGCTTCCAAGCGGTGATACTCCGCGTGTGGATTTTGGGGGTGTGACAGATTGGTATCAGAGCCATTGGTTATAGAGAACTTGGTTTTAATATGGGAAAACGTTTTTATTAAAACCAGACTATAACCAGAACGGTTCTCTCAACGATCCACAACGACGCTTCGCTCCACGTGCAAGAGTCAACATTCTAGGTAATAAGGTTTATGTTTATTGCCTACATGCTAGAATTACATAGAACTTTGCTCGTGGTATGCTTAGATTACATTACTTGCTATTCGTTATTACATGAGAACACCTATGTGCTTACACTCTTCTGTCATCGCACTACTCGCGAACCATTCTCACTTACACTACTTTTACTATGAAGAACAATGGCTGGACGCATTAACATGACTCAAGCCCAGTTGACGGCTCTCATTGCTGAACAAGTAGCTGCGGCACTTGCAGCTGCACAAGCAGGTAGTATACCCTGCGTATGGGATACACACTAGGATCTTTGAATCCTACATTCCTAACTCAACTTTTGTATTTAATATTGTCCTATTCTATGCACAATAGGTCAAAACGCTCCACAACCTGTTTGCACATTCAAGAACTTCATGGACTGTCGTCCAAGCACCTTCAGTGGCACCGAGGGGGCAGTGGGACTCCTCCATTGGTTTGAGAAGCTAGAGTCAGTATTTGAAATGTGTGAATGCCCTGAGGCTCGCAGGGTGAAGTACGCCACTGGCACGCTCGAAGGAATAGCGCTAACTTGGTGGAACGCGCAAGTACAGATCCTAGGGTTGGCAGCTGCTAACGCCACACCTTGGAACAATTTCAAAGAACTGATTAAACGTGAATACTGCACACGGGATGACATCCACAAGTTGGAAGATGAGCTTTACTATCTGAAAATGACGGGGTCAGAAATTGAAGCTTATACGAAACGGTCAAACGAGCTGGCCATCCTGTGTCCAACTATGGTGGACCCTCCAGTTAAGCGCATTGAGTTGTATCTCAAGGGACTTGCGCCAGAGATTCAGAGCCATGTGACATCGGCAAACCTTAACAACATCCAAGACATTCAGCGTCTTGCTCATCGACTCACCGATCAAGCAGTGGAACAGAACAAATTGCCAAAACGCATCAGTGCTACCACTACTGCTGTTACTGCTTCTGCTACTCCCAGCAACAACAAGAGAAAATGGGATGGGGATTCCAGCAAGGGATCAGTTTCTGTTCATTCTCAAGCACAGCAGCGCAAGACAAATGACTACCAGAATCCGAGTCAGCAATCATCAAGCAGTCAGGGGCAGGGTGGATATCGGGGAATTCACCCACTGTGTAATAGGTGCAACAGACACCACAGTGGGCGGTGTCGCAAGGAACGTTGTCAGAGATGCTTCAAGTTAGGGCATGAAGCTATAGACTGCAGGAGTGCGAGACCCGTGAATCAGAACCAGCAACTGCATTTACCAGCTCCACAAAACCCGCAGCAGCAGCAACAGCGGGGCAAGAGGGGATGTTTTCAGTGTGGGGCTGAAGGTCATTTCAAGCGTGATTGCCCCCAGTTAAACCAGAACCAGAATCGCAACAACAACAACAATCAGGGCAATGGGAATAACAACAACGGGGGAAACAACAACAACAATGGCAACGAAGCTCGGGGTCGTGCTTTTGTGCTGGGTCGAGGTGACGCAATGAATGATCCCAATGTGGTTATGGGTAAGTTTCTTCTCGACGATATTTATGTTACTGTCTTATTTGATTCGGGTGCTGATACAAGTTATATATCGTTAAAAGTGAGTAAAATGTTAAAATGTACACCAACACCTCTAAACACCAAACATGTCGTAGAGTTAGCAAATGGTAAAAGTGTAGAAGCCGCATATGTAGTCAAGGGTTGTAACATCGTCTTAGCTGGTCAGACCTTCTTGATCGATCTCATACCCATAGTTTTGGGTAGTTTCGATATCGTCATTGGTATGGATTGGTTATCCCAACATCACGCAGAGATTTTATGCAAGGAAAAGATAGTTCGCATTCCTCGTTCTGGCAAAGAACCTCTCGAAGTTCAAGGCGACAAGAGTGGTGCTGTGGTTGGCATCATCTCCTACATGAAGGCTCAGAAATGTTTACGAAAGGGGCATACCGCCATTCTAGCACTCGTTACTGATGCGTCAGCGAAGGAAAAGAAATTGGACGATATTCCAGTTGCACGCGACTTTCCTCAGGTGTTTCCTGAAGATTTACCCGGTTTACCGCCTCATCGCCAAGTCGAATTCCAGATCGAGCTCGCTCCGGGAGCAGCACCCATAGCTCGAGCACCGTATCGTTTAGCTCCAACTGAACTGAAAGAACTGTCTAAGCAGCTACAAGAGCTCTTGGAAAAGGGCTTTATTCGTCCAAGCTCTTCGCCTTGGGGAGCTCCAGTGTTATTCGTGAAAAAGAAAGACGGTACCTTCAGGATGTGCATTGATTACCGGGAACTCAACAAGGTGACGGTGAAGAACCGTTATCCTCTTCCTCGTATCGACGACTTATTCGACCAGTTGCAAGGGTCGAGTTACTACTCCAAGATAGACTTAAGGTCAGGTTATCATCAGTTGAGAGTCCGGGATGAGGACGTCTCCAAAACCGCATTCAGAACTCGCTACGGTCACTACGAGTTTCTTGTTATGCCATTCGGGTTAACGAACGCGCCTGCCGTATTTATGGATCTGATGAACAGGGTGTGCAAGCCGTACTTAGACAAGTTTGTGATTGTCTTCATCGACGACATTCTGATTTACTCCAAGAGTCAGGAGGAGCACGAGCAGCACTTACGATTGATTTTAGAACTTCTTCGAAAGGAACAGTTGTACGCCAAGTTTTCTAAATGCGACTTCTGGCTTCGTGAAGTCCACTTTCTAGGCCACGTGGTAAACAAGGATGGGATTCATGTTGATCCATCCAAGGTAGATTCGATCAGAAATTGGCCTGCGCCTCGTACTCCAATGGAAATACGCCAATTCTTGGGTTTGGCAGGTTACTACAGACGGTTTATCCAAGACTTCTCAAAGATCGCTCAGCCGCTTACACTACTGACACAAAAAGGTGTCACCTACCGTTGGGGAGATTCCCAGGAAACCGCTTTCCAGTACTTAAAGGATAGGCTTTGCAGCGCACCTATTCTCTCATTGCCAGAAGGCACAGATGACTTTGTGGTTTATTGTGACGCGTCGATACAAGGTCTTGGGTGCGTATTGATGCGACGGGATAAAGTTATTGCCTACGCTTCTCGTGAACTCGAGGTTCATGAACGAAACTACACGACGCACGATTTAGAGCTGGGAGCTGTTGTTTTCGCGCTTAAGATATGGCGACACTACCTGTACGGTACCAAGTGCACTATTTACACCGATCACAGGAGTCTCGAGCATATCCTTAAGCAAAAGGATTTGAACATGCGTCAACGAAGATGGGTCGAACTTTTGAACGATTACGAATGCGCTATCAAGTACCATCCAGGCAAGGCCAATGTTGTGGCTGACGCCCTCAGTCGGAAAGACACTACACCTAAACGCGTACGAGCATTGCAACTCACCATTTAGTCAAGTCTTCCAGCACAGATACGAGATGCTCAGGTAGAAGCATTGAAACCGGAAAACGTCAAGGCTGAAGCCTTACGCGGCTCAAGGCAACGATTAGAACAGAAGGAAGACGGTGCCTGCTATGTAACAGGGCGTATTTGGGTCCCACTTTATGGCGACTTGCGTGAGCTAGTGATGGATGAAGCTCACAAATCGCGCTACTTGGTACATCCAGGGTCGGATAAAATGTACCATGACATCAGAACTACATATTGGTGGCCTAGCATGAAGGCCCACATCGCTACCTATGTCAGCAAATGCTTGACCTGTGCAAGAGTCAAGGCAGAATATCAGAAACCAGCAGGTTTACTTCAGCAACCAAAAATACCACAGTGGAAATGGGAGGAAATTTCCATGGATTTTGTTACAAGCCTACCTAGATCCCAGCGTGGGAACGACACTATTTGGGTGATCGTGGATCGACTCACCAAGTCTGCTCATTTCCTGGCAATCAAAGAAACAGACAAGTTTTCAACATTAGCAGACATCTACTTGAAAGAAGTGGTCTCGAAGCACGGGGTGCCCACCTCTATCATTTCGGATCGCGATGCACGATTCACATCAGAACTATCGCAAGCAATGCACAAGGCTTTTGGCTCGCGGCTAGACATGAGCACAGCATATCACCCTCAGACAGATGGGCAGTCTGAGCGCACGATTCAAACTCTAGAAGACATGCTTCGGGCATGTGTCATCGATTTTGGCAACGGCTGGGAAAAGCATCTCCCTTTGGTGGAGTTCTCATACAATAACAGTTATCACACCAGCATACAAGCCGCTCCATTTGAGGCATTGTACGGGCGTAAATGCCGGTCACCTCTCTGTTGGGCAGAGGTGGGGGATAGTCAGATCTCGGGTCCAGAACTTATAGTGGACACCACGGAAAAGATTGCACAGATAAGGCAACGCATGGCGGCAGCTCGCGACCGTCAGAAAAGCTACGCGGATAAGCGTAGGAAGCCATTGGAATTTAGGTCGGGGACCGGGGTTTACTCAAAGTCTCACCCTGGAAGGGTGTGGTTCGTTTTGGAAAACGGGGCAAACTCAATCCGCGGTATGTCGGACCGTTCAAAATCGCAGAAAGAATAGGCAAAGTGGCCTACAGACTAAACTTACCAGCTGAACTCGGTGCAGTTCACAATGTTTTTCACGTGTCGAATCTGAAGAAGTGCCTTTCAGATGAAACCCTCATAGTTCCCTTGAAGGAGCTCACTATCGACGAGCGGTTGCAGTTCGTCGAGGAACCTGTTGAAATCACGGACCAGGATGTTAAGGTCCTCAAGAACACGAGAATCCCTCTTGTTCGAGTTCGTTGGAACTCCCGTCGCGGCCCAGAGTTCACCTGGGAGCGCGAAGATCAAATGAAACTCAAGTATCCCCAGTTATTCGGAACTAATGCAACCACTACTGAGGCTGAAGCTACTACTGCAGAATTTCGGGACGAAATTCCAAATCGACGGGGGGATGATGTGACACCCCAGGAAAACCAGTAAATGATACAACTTACTTAGCTTCCTCAGTAACCGCATGCTAAATTTCTGGACGAAATTTCTTTCAAGTTGGGGATAATGTGACAACTCGAGTTTCCGACTTTCACTTTCGCATTTATTGCACGTTGACTTTGACTGTTTAGTTATTTGACTTGTTGACTTGTGATTGTACATGTTGTAATAAGATGATATGTATTATGATTGTTGCATGATCTCATTGAAAAATCTAAACTGTTTATGTGCTTGAACAACCCGACGAATCAAGTGATTCGCCATGACCCGATCTCGACGAAACAAAGCCTGTTTCGCCAACCCGATCTCAACGAAACAGAAACTGTTCCGCCGGCCCAGTTTCGCCGAAAGCCCAGTAGGGCTCATCACGTAGCGACGAGTATTTTAGCAAACCCACTATTCATTCGTCACATTCTTTGGACGATCAGAAACCCTAGAACGCTCCTGCAATTGACGGCAACCTTGTGTACCCTCAAGCCCTCGTGAATGATCAAACCCTCGAACCATCTACCTCGGTTCGTTGCGTGCTTGTTTAATCGGTTTCTTTATACATGCCATGAGTGCTTGATTTCTGGTAGGATGTGAATACATGCTTGATTTCTTTATATATGTTATGCGTGATTAATCGGTTACGTAACTTTGTGCAAAAGATGATGTCGATTATAGATTCTAACAAACAAGTCATATTGATGAGAATATGTGATTGGTAGAACTGGATTTAATGATGTTTATGTCGGGTTAATGATTGTTAATCTTGTTGATTGAATACGGATCGAATAGGTGTTATGGTCATGAATCTATCTACATTTAGCTAACTTGCGAATCATGTATTGATTAGATGATGATTGTATGATGAATGACTTCTGTATGATTTCGGTTTGATGATTGACGGCAATTAGGGTTTCCTGTGATATTGCGTAACTGTTGAAATTGTAACTGAAATTGCATTGACGTAACTGACATCTTCACGAAACGGAATCTTTGGCGAAACAGAAAGAGTGTTTCGCCAAGGGGTAGTTGACGAAACAGAAAGGGTGTTTCGCCAAGGGCGGTCGACGAGATAGAACCTTGTTTCGCCAAAGGGTAATTGACGAAACAGAATATGTTTCGCCAATACGTGTTTCGCCAATACGTGTTTCGCCAATATGTGTTTCGCCAATTTGGATAATTTGCACAGTAACCTGATGTAACTCTGTTAGAAGTTAACTGGATTAATTTACTGCTGTTAAGTGATATGCAAGACTTATGATATTGGATACATGTTTAGTACTTCTGTGATTATACTTATACATGAACAACTTGGATATAAACTGATCATGTACACGTGCATACCTTAGGACGTGATTGACTTACTTTGAGCACATACTTAGCATACCGAGCAAACCAAGGTGAGTTCACACAGCCAAGGCATGGGGTTCCCAGGGTGGGAATGGGTTTGGATTATTACTTGTACCTATCTAGCTTATGGAACTTAGTTATGGTCCTCGGGAGAGGAGGGGTGTGACAATATTAGCTATGTAAGACTTGATATCTACTGATATTTTAAGTAAACTTTTATGTTCCAACAGTAAGTAGAAGTTTTAAAGTCAGATTTCCAGATTTGACCTTTAAACCTTAAGTGAAATTACCAAAATGCCCCTTCGGAGCATAGTATAGTTAGAAATAATAAATTTCACATATAAGTTATACCCTACTGATATAACTTAGTAAATTAAGTATTTTTACTGATTAAATCAGACCTATAACTCAGATTACTATTTAACCTCTTATATAACCTTTAAAATGACCAAAATACCCCTACGGGGTATAAGTTGGTTTTAAACTCATTTTGGGCATAATGGAAGATATCCTACCTATATCACAACATATCAAAGGCATATTAACTTATGGAACATGTTCATGGCTCTTATGGTTACCCGTTACGCATGTTTCGCGTTCGGATCGGCCTATGTAACTAGTTTGCATATATTTGCCGAAACGGGTCAAACCAAATCGTTTTCGTCTCAAAATTTAGAATGTGATTAAGTTACCCATATTAAACAAGTATTCAAGCTTGTCGGGTCAAAACCACATTCTAAACCGGTCTTCGCTTTATCATGTGTTTGAACCGTGTCTTCCTTTTGAAAACTAACCGGTCTAAGTCTAAGCTTAATTAAAGACCCGTTAGGATTCTAATAGGTTATTAAAAACCTTCGTTCCAGATTAGGAGCCCAGTAAAAGATACGTGCACTTGCTGTATTTGATTTATACTTTGCTCAGGTAAATACTCTTAACTTATTTTCCCTATACGGGCTTGGGATACGGTACTATAAAAGTACCGCTTGGTCGGGTGTATGTAGTCATTTAAATCGTATTGTGATTGATGTATTTACATAACCTGTTTGATATGTATTATTTGGTGTATGGCCCTTGGGGGTTAAATAACCATGTCGCGGATATCCTTGGCATCATTCATGAAATGGCCACGACCTAAGCACGGGGTGTAGGCGTACACCTGACAGTTGCATTATGTAAAAACTGGTATCCCATCTAACAAATGCCAAAGTGCTGTACTTTGTGAATTTTGGTAAACGGAATCCAAAGTGCTATACTTTGTGAATTTTGTTAAGGTTCGAATCTCGTGACTACCGTTAAGGTTTGATTTGGGTTTTACACAAATACGTATTCCATTCTAAACTATATGTTTAACTACCAGAATACTCCCAAATACACACTTACAATCAAACTAGCTGTTAAATCATCAGAAGATCCAGAACAATAAAGTATACGCTTAATTATTAGAAGGAGTAGAATCAAGAAACTTGTTAAATCAATATTGCATGCTTATACTGTGAGTCATTCTCTTTTTCTCAACTGTTTTACAATACTCCAAATTATTTTCCAAAGTTATAATTACAGGGATTAAGTCTTTGTAATCACCAAGTTACAGCCGGTATGTGGGGTTTTGTATACATTACTTGATAATCTTCACCATTGGACAACGAGTTAGCCAATGGGTGATATGACCATAGTCACAGACACCATTGGACAATGAGGGCCAATGGGTCGAGTGACAAATACTGTGGGTAGTTGGTTGATATAGAAACATTGTAATCGCTCTTAATACTGTAAATTATAACAAATGCGTCGTTTTAAGTAAACTGAATGAACTCACTCAGTATTTCCTGCTGACAAAACCTTTTTAAAACGCGTTTCAGGTAATTACAGTAGATTGGAGTAAGAGTTGGATACAGCACTGAAAAGCTTCAAGAAGTGGCTTATTTTATTAATTAAATCAACTTAAGAAATATTGTTTTTGGGTTTATCCCTTATTAAAAGCTACCTTTGTAAAACATGAATTTATTCCATCTATTTAAATAAAATTCGGTGTTTTCTAAACTCTGATATTTTTCCTAACTCATGGTCCTGATGAAATTTCCGCTGCAATGTTTTTCAAAAATAACCACCGGTACCACGGGCTGCTTGTCACACCCCCAAAATCCACCTGCGGAGTATCACCGCTTGGGAGCGTGACTGACCAGGATCAAGCCACCAATCATATTGAACATGTAATTAATGTCAAGTATAATAAATGTAAACAAACCATTCAATACGATTGATGTTTCAACAAAACATAATTTAAGTTGCGGAAGCATAGTAAATAATCCAACAATAGTAAATAGTTTAAATGTCATGATAGTTCAACGTAGAAACCACGATCCTTGTCCACACAACCCGCTTCTCCAGTGCAAGCTCCAAGTACCTAACGATCTGCAAGGCATGTAACAGAATGATCAACAAACTAGTTGAGCGAGTTCACAGTAAGTAAATGCGTAACAGTAAGTAATAGGTGGCTCTACTGGGCCAATAGTAAGTTAAAAAGGTGGGGGCTTCCCATGTTATGTGACCACTAGACTATTCGTATTATCCCTGTTCTTCGTCCGAGAACAGAAGTGTGTATAAAGTGTGCGTAGGTTTTACGCACGTATCCTTCGTAACCTGAGGATAGAAGTAAGTAATGCGTACACGTAGGTTTTACGTGCGTATCCTTCGTAACCGAGGATAGAATGGCATGTGAACCCGTAGGTGTTATCCCAACCTACGTAACCGTCCTGACATCCGAGGACATGATAGGTGATAGTCTAGTAAAGCATATGTACGTTCCTTTCAATAATAACCTTTAACCCATTCCCACGACCCGGGAATCCCATGCCTTAGTAGGAGTGTGAACTCACCTTGGTTTGCTCGGTATGCTAAAGAAATGCAAGCTCACAAATAATCAGTCACGTCCTATAGTGCACGTATACTCAATCAGTTCACGTTCATAATGTTTCATATGTAACTAGCATCGCAGTATTATCACAGAGTGTGTTTGACAGTGAACCATCATGCAGCACAACAGTTAATCATATCCATACACTTAACATGGTTAACATACCAGCAAAGTTACTACGGTTAACTAAGTTAATAAGCTTAACTCCGTTAATAGGTTAATCATATATACATGCTTAACAGAGTTATATACGTACTTAACAGGGCTAACAACTTAACATAGTTAACAAGCTAACAACCAGATTAACTAAACTAATCAGAGATAACAAGATAATAATATGAGATAATAAGACAACAAGACTACCTGAACTAACAGAGATAAATAAACTGACACTCGACGGAATCACATGTGACAAAACAAGACTTTGACAAAATCCCTTATTCTAGTAAAGGCCCTTGAGCCGAAAATACATGAGCCGAAAACCCCCTTTGGGCCGAAAACACTTGGGCCGAAAACTCCTTAACTGGCGAAAACTTGTATGACAAAAACCCAAACCAGTTTATATAAATTTATTAGTTCACATATGTTTTTCATATTATTTGTTAACATAGATCATGCAACCATATAAAATACCTGTCATACATGCAGATTAGTTGTTTAAAGCATTCAAAGATTACTGGACCGATTGTTTTGGTGGGCGGCAAATGTATTGAAACATGTAAGCATGCCATCCTAATATTCTTCAATGATTATTACTCCACAATTTAATTAATAAAAACAAACTGACAAGAAAGCCGACAACTATGTTCCTTTCTTTTATTCTATTGGACCGATTGCTAGATGGGTTTGACTAATATGTTGAGTTAAATCATGGATCACATGCCAATGTCAACACACTTATAAAACAATGGCCGACAAATTGTTGTTGTTACTCATGCCAACCAAATTTTGTGATTAGATCCCACATGGGCCGCCCATACTACCCAATTGGAATACTTGGCTGCCCAAGAATCACATGCACATGTTGGCCGACATACACATGCATTACACATGAGACCTTTAATGAATTTGAGTGTGTAATGTGCCCTTAATTTCGATTGGACCAACATTTAACCAGCCAACAATTTAACCAATGATAACCAACAATTCAACCAAGTTTTCCTCACTGGCTTTGTTTATTTATTTAATTATTTATTAATTTACACAATCATCAAACCATTCAAATCACCATAATCATGACTACACATACTATCAAGTATTCACATAACCACCAAGATCAAATAAATATGATTTATAAGAACATGAATCACTAACCACCAAACCAAAACTGGAACGATGTCTCGCAGGGGATCTCGATGTCCGTCGACGTGTTCCAGGAACGAGAGGAGAGAGATGTTTAGGGTTTTGATGACTAATGCCCTCGCATAAATGTTTGGAATAATGTTTAACTAATCCACTACTGGGCCTAAAGCCCACACGGTTTTCGGTAGTTAGCAATGGGCGAAAACACTAAGGGACATTGGGTGTTTTCGAGTGGAGCGTTTGGGTTGGGGTGATTTCGTGAGGGGATGTTTGGCCTAGCAAATTTTCATTTTTAAAATTATACAACACATATCACAATTCACACTTATATTGTACCTCAACTTAGTTATTAAACACGCTTGATAACACAACGGATATATATGTATATATAGTCACCATACGGTTTGTAAAACCAACCAGTCGCGTAAACAAATAATCTAAACCATTAACGTGTAATAAATGCGAAGATAGAAATCGTGGAAATTCAAGTTGTCACATTATCCCCAACTAATTGGAAATTTCGTCCCGAAATTTGGTATGCACTCACTGAGGAAGCTAGGTAAACTGCATCGTTCACTGGTTTTCCTGGGGTGTCACATCATCCCCCCGTTGATTTGGAATTTCGTCCCGAAATTCAGTAGTAGTAGCTTCAGCCTCAGTAGTGGATGTATTGGTTTCGAATAACTGGGGGTACTTTTCTTTCATTTGATCTTCGCGTTCCCAAGTATACTCTGGGCCACGTTGGGAGTTCCAACGAACTCGAACAAGAGGGATTCTCTTGTTTTTGAGGACCTTAACATCCCGGTCCGTGATTTCAATTGGTTCCTCGACGAACTGCAACCGCTCGTCGATAGTGAGTTCCTTAAAAGGAATGATGAGGGTTTCATCTGATAAGCACTTCTTTAAGTTCGACACATGAAAGACATTGTGAACTGCTCCGAGTTCAGCTGGTAAGTTCAACTTGTAGGCTACTTTGCCAATCTTTTCTAAGATTTCGAATGGTCCGACGTACCGCGGATTCAGTTTGCCCCTTTTGCCAAAACGTACCACACCCTTCCAGGGTGAGACTTTTAATAAAACCCGATCCCCGACCTGAAATTCCAAAGGTCTCTTACGCTTATCCGCGTAGGCTTTCTGACGGTCGCGTGCTGCCGCCATACGTTGTCGGATTTGTGCTATCTTTTCCGTGGCGTCCACTACAATCTCTGGACCCGTAATCTGACTATCCCCGACCTCTGCCCAACAGAGAGGTGACCGGCATTTACGCCCGTACAATGCCTCGAATGGCGCGGCTTGGATGCTGGTGTGATAACTATTATTGTAAGAGAACTCCACCAAAGGGAGATGCTTTTCCCAGCTGTTGCCGAAATCAATGACGCATGCTCTAAGCATGTCTTCGAGTGTCTGGATCGTTCGCTCAGACTGCCCGTCCGTCTGAGGGTGATAAGCTGTGCTCATGTCTAACTGTGAGCCGAATGATTTGTGCATCGCTTTCCATAACTCCGATGTGAATCGTGCATCGCGATCCGAAATGATGGAGATGGGCACTCCGTGTCTCGAAACAACTTCTTTAAGATAGACGTCTGCAAGTGTGGAGAACTTGTCCGTTTCCTTAATCGGTAGGAAGTGTGCAGACTTGGTGAGTCGATCCACGATCACCCATATCGTATCGTTTCCACGCTGCGATCTTGGTAAGCCCGTAACAAAATCCATGGAAATTTCTTCCCATTTCCACTGTGGTATCCTGGGCTGCTGTAGTAGACCAGCTGGTTTCTGATATTCGACCTTGACCCTCGCACAGGTCAAACATTTGCCGACATAGGTGGCGATGTGAGCTTTCATACTTGGCCACCAGTATGTTGTCTTGATGTCGTGATACATTTTATCCGCCCCGGGATGTACTGAGTAGCGAGACTTGTGTGCTTCGTCCATTACAAGTTCGCGTAGACCGCCATAGAGAGGGACCCAAATCCGGCCCGTTACATAGTAGGCGCCGTCTGCCTTTTGTTCCATTTGCTGTCGTGAGCCGCGTAAGGCTTCAGCCTTGACGTTTTCGGGTTTCAATGCTTCTATCTGGGCAGCTCGTATCTGTGCAGGAAGACTGGACTGAATAGTAAGCTGTAGCGCTCGCACGCGCTTAGGTAGGGTGTCCTTTCGACTGAGGGCATCAGCCACAACATTGGCTTTGCCTGGATGGTACTTGATGGCGCATTCATAGTCGTTTAGAAGTTCAACCCATCTCCGTTGACGCATATTCAAATCCTTCTGCTTAAGGATATGCTCGAGACTCCTGTGATCGGTGTAAATCGTGCACCTGGTACCGTACAGGTAGTGTCGCCATATCTTAAGCGCGAAAACAACAGCTCCCAGCTCTAAATCGTGCGTCGTGTAGTTCCGTTCATGAACCTTGAGTTGCCGCGAAGCGTAGGCAATAACTTTATCCCGCTGCATCAATATACAACCAAGCCCCTGTATCGATGCGTCACAATAAACCACGAAGTCATCCGTGCCCTCTGGCAATGAGAGAATAGGTGCGCTGCAAAGCCTATCCTTTAAGTACTGAAAAGCGGTCTCTTGCGTATTACCCCATCTGTAAACGACACCTTTCTGTGTTAGCATAGTAAGTGGTTGCGCGATCTTTGAGAAGTCTTTAATAAATCGCCTGTAGTAACCCGCCAAACCCAAGAATTGGCGTATTTCTGTCGGTGTACGTGGTGCTGGCCAGTTTCTGATCGAATCAACCTTGGATGGATCGACATGAATCCCATCCTTGTTCACCACATGGCCTAAGAAGTGGACTTCACGAAGCCAGAAGTCGCATTTTGAAAACTTCGCGTACAGTTGCTCTTTTCGAAGAAGTTCCAAGATAAGGCGTAAGTGCTGCTCGTGTTCCTCCTGACTCTTTGAGTAGATTAGAATGTCGTCGATGAAAACAATGACGAACTTGTCTAGATAGGGTTTACACACCCTGTTCATAAGATCCATGAAGACTGCAGGCGCGTTCGTAAGCCCGAATGGCATGACAAGAAACTCGTAATGACCGTAGCGAGTTCTGAAAGCGGTTTTGGAGACGTCCTCATCCCGGACTCTCAGCTGATGATACCCTGACCTTAAATCAATCTTGGAATAGTAACACGACCCTTGCAACTGGTCGAATAGGTCATCTATGCGCGGAAGAGGATAACGGTTCTTCACCGTCACCTTATTGAGTTCGCGGTAGTCGATGCACATCCTGAACGTACCGTCTTTCTTCTTCACAAATAACACTGGAGCTCCCCAAGGCGAAGAGCTTGGACGAATAAAGCCCTTTTCCAAGAGCTCTTGTAGCTGCTTCGACAGTTCTTCCAGTTCGGTTGGAGCTAAACGATACGGTGCGCGGGCTATTGGTGCTGCTCCAGGAGCCAACTCAATCTGAAACTCAACTTGACGATGAGGCGGTAAACCGGGTAAGTCTTCAGGAAACACCTGAGGGAAGTCACGTACAACTAGGATATCCTCCAGCTTCTCTTCCTTTGCTGATGCGTCAGTAACTAGAGCCAAAATTGCGGTGTGGCCCTTCCGCAAACATTTCTGAGCCTTCAAGAAAGAGGTGATGCCAACCATAGCACCACTCTTGTCGCCTTGAACTTCGAGAGGTCCTTGACCCGAATGAGGAATGCGAACAATCTTTTCTTTGCATAGGATTTCTGCTGGCTGTTGCTGCCGGCGATTCCGATTTGCAGGTCGTGGACTCCTGAATCCTTAGCTTCTGCTGTGCTCTGGTGATCACTATTCTTGCGCTGCTGCTATGCTTGAGACTGAACGGTAGCCGAACCCTTGCTGGAAATGGTAGCAGAAGTGGTAGCGATAGTAATAGTGCTGATACAACTAGGCAGCCTGTTCTGTTCCACTGCCTGATCCGCGAGGCGATGAGCAAGACGCTGAATGTCTTGGATATTGTCGAGGTTAGCCGTTGTAGCATGGCTCTGAATCTCTGAGGCTAGACCCTTGAGGTACAATTCGATATCCTTGCTTGGAGGGTCCACCATGGTTGGACACAAGATGGCCAGTTCGTTCGACCGTTTCGTATAAGCATCAATTTCCAGACCCCGTCATTTTCAAATGGTAAAGCTCCACTTCCAACTTGTGGATGTCATAACGTGTGTAGTATTCCCTTTTAATGTGTTCTTTGAATTCGTTCCAGGGGGTGGCGTTAGCAGCTGCCAACCCTAGTATCTGTACTTGCGCGTTCCACCTGGTTAGCGCGATTCCTACCAAAGTACCAGTGGCGTACTTGACCCTGCGAGCCTCAGGGCGTTCACACATGAAGTTCTTGAATGTGCCACTGAATGTGCTTGGACGACAGTCCATGATGTTCTGGAATGTGCAGAGAGGTTGATGTGCGTTCTGACCCGTTGCGCGAGAAAGATGGGTCAAGATTAAGCGCGAGAGTTGGGTCACGAGAGTAGGATCTAACGTCCTAGAATAGGTTTGGAATAGCAGGTTATACCTCCTGCTGGTGGGGCTGCAAGCGCCGCAGCGACTTGTTCGTTAATGAGAGCCGTCAACTGGGCTTGAGTCATGTCAACACGTCCAGACATGATCGAACAGTAAAGGTAGCATAGGTATGAATGGTTCGCGAGTAGTGCGATGACAGAAGAGTGTAAGCACGTATGTGTTCTCAAGCAATAACAAGTTGTGAGCAAAGTAATGTAAGCATACTACGAGCAAAGTTCTATGCAAATTCTAGCATGTAGGCAATAAACATAAACCTTATTACCTAGGAAGTTGAGTCTTGCACGTGGAGCGAAGCGTCGTTGTGGATCGTTGAGAGCACTGTTCTGGTTATAGTCTGGTTTTTAATAAAAACGTTTTTCCATATTAAAACCAAGTTCTCTATAACCAATGGCTCTGATACCAATCTGTCACACCCCCAAAATCCACCTGCGGAGTATCACCGCTTGGGAGCGTGACTGACCAGGATCAAGCCACCAATCATATTGAACATGTAATTAATGTCAAGTATAATAAATGTAAACAAACCATTCAATACGATTGATGTTTCAACAAAACATAATTTAAGTTGCGGAAGCATAGTAAATAATCCAACAATAGTAAATAGTTTAAATGTCATGATAGTTCAACGTAGAAACCACGATCCTTGTCCACACAACCCGCTTCTCCAGTGCAAGCTCCAAGTACCTAACGATCTGCAAGGCATGTAACAGAATGATCAACAAACTAGTTGAGCGAGTTCACAGTAAGTAAATGCGTAACAGTAAGTAATAGGTGGCTCTACTGGGCCAATAGTAAGTTAAAAAGGTGGGGGCTTCCCATGTTATGTGACCACTAGACTATTCGTATTATCCCTGTTCTTCGTCCGAGAACAGAAGTGTGTATAAAGTGTGCGTAGGTTTTACGCACGTATCCTTCGTAACCTGAGGATAGAAGTAAGTAATGCGTACACGTAGGTTTTACGTGCGTATCCTTCGTAACCGAGGATAGAATGGCATGTGAACCCGTAGGTGTTATCCCAACCTACGTAACCGTCCTGACATCCGAGGACATGATAGGTGATAGTCTAGTAAAGCATATGTACGTTCCTTTCAATAATAACCTTTAACCCATTCCCACGACCCGGGAATCCCATGCCTTAGTAGGAGTGTGAACTCACCTTGGTTTGCTCGGTATGCTAAAGAAATGCAAGCTCACAAATAATCAGTCACGTCCTATAGTGCACGTATACTCAATCAGTTCACGTTCATAATGTTTCATATGTAACTAGCATCGCAGTATTATCACAGAGTGTGTTTGACAGTGAACCATCATGCAGCACAACAGTTAATCATATCCATACACTTAACATGGTTAACATACCAGCAAAGTTACTACGGTTAACTAAGTTAATAAGCTTAACTCCGTTAATAGGTTAATCATATATACATGCTTAACAGAGTTATATACGTACTTAACAGGGCTAACAACTTAACATAGTTAACAAGCTAACAACCAGATTAACTAAACTAATCAGAGATAACAAGATAATAATATGAGATAATAAGACAACAAGACTACCTGAACTAACAGAGATAAATAAACTGACACTCGACGGAATCACATGTGACAAAACAAGACTTTGACAAAATCCCTTATTCTAGTAAAGGCCCTTGAGCCGAAAATACATGAGCCGAAAACCCCCTTTGGGCCGAAAACACTTGGGCCGAAAACTCCTTAACTGGCGAAAACTTGTATGACAAAAACCCAAACCAGTTTATATAAATTTATTAGTTCACATATGTTTTTCATATTATTTGTTAACATAGATCATGCAACCATATAAAATACCTGTCATACATGCAGATTAGTTGTTTAAAGCATTCAAAGATTACTGGACCGATTGTTTTGGTGGGCGGCAAATGTATTGAAACATGTAAGCATGCCATCCTAATATTCTTCAATGATTATTACTCCACAATTTAATTAATAAAAACAAACTGACAAGAAAGCCGACAACTATGTTCCTTTCTTTTATTCTATTGGACCGATTGCTAGATGGGTTTGACTAATATGTTGAGTTAAATCATGGATCACATGCCAATGTCAACACACTTATAAAACAATGGCCGACAAATTGTTGTTGTTACTCATGCCAACCAAATTTTGTGATTAGATCCCACATGGGCCGCCCATACTACCCAATTGGAATACTTGGCTGCCCAAGAATCACATGCACATGTTGGCCGACATACACATGCATTACACATGAGACCTTTAATGAATTTGAGTGTGTAATGTGCCCTTAATTTCGATTGGACCAACATTTAACCAGCCAACAATTTAACCAATGATAACCAACAATTCAACCAAGTTTTCCTCACTGGCTTTGTTTATTTATTTAATTATTTATTAATTTACACAATCATCAAACCATTCAAATCACCATAATCATGACTACACATACTATCAAGTATTCACATAACCACCAAGATCAAATAAATATGATTTATAAGAACATGAATCACTAACCACCAAACCAAAACTGGAACGATGTCTCGCAGGGGATCTCGATGTCCGTCGACGTGTTCCAGGAACGAGAGGAGAGAGATGTTTAGGGTTTTGATGACTAATGCCCTCGCATAAATGTTTGGAATAATGTTTAACTAATCCACTACTGGGCCTAAAGCCCACACGGTTTTCGGTAGTTAGCAATGGGCGAAAACACTAAGGGACATTGGGTGTTTTCGAGTGGAGCGTTTGGGTTGGGGTGATTTCGTGAGGGGATGTTTGGCCTAGCAAATTTTCATTTTTAAAATTATACAACACATATCACAATTCACACTTATATTGTACCTCAACTTAGTTATTAAACACGCTTGATAACACAACGGATATATATGTATATATAGTCACCATACGGTTTGTAAAACCAACCAGTCGCGTAAACAAATAATCTAAACCATTAACGTGTAATAAATGCGAAGATAGAAATCGTGGAAATTCAAGTTGTCACACTGCTCGTGGCTCCCGATTCCGTCAAGGGTGGGGTCGGGGGTCGTGACAGAAGGTGGTATCAGAGCCACTGCTTTAAGCCTATAAGTGTTGTGATAATAATACTTAAGCTTAAATAAAAGAGTTAGAAGATTACTATTAACTGGTAGCACATCTGATAGCATTTATACTTGAACATAAGAACAGCTGCCTTAGTATAAGCTAAGCCACTTGTTTAAGCAATTAGGTGTTGTAATAGTACCTAAGTTTAAACGGAGAGTTAGGAACTTAATATTATCTGATAAGCACTCAGGATGATATTTAGACTTGAACTTAAGAATTTTGCCTTAATATAAGCTTCAAGATAAATTACTTATATAAGTATAATGTAATGAATATTAATATACCATAAGAATGGTAATTAGAATATTGCAAGATATGATAAATAAGCAATAACACTTAATTCTTGTTTATTGATATTACTTGGTCTAGAATAAAGATATGTTATGGAAATACAAATTTCCTTGATTCTGGATAAAAGCCCTAATAAAAGAGGCACTTTTAAAAATCTTGAAAAGATACTATTTATGGGAAATAGAAAATTTTTCTCCGGCAAGACTAGGTATGGTGTAGCAAACTCTCCAGCTTGTCCGGATATACTAAGGTTACCTCTCCGGCGCGAATCGGATAAGACGGGGTAAATGATATGTCAAATCAGTGACAAGATTTCCCTAAATAATATCATGACCTGACATCTGACTTGTTTTTGGAAATAAGAATCTGTTAAATACATTAACCTTATGAAAGGTATGTATATTACAGCATGTGAAATATATAACTATATAGATATGTATATCTATAAGAAATTCCAAAAACCATAACGATTGATAATTAAGAATAAAACACAAGCATATGTGTCAATAATAATTCTAGATTTCTTTATCAGAAATCTCTCACATATATCTATAATTCCGATGTCAAACATTATCTCGTTTGGTCATCTGCCTCGTAACTCATGCAACAAAATAAACAACGGGAACCCTTTAAATTGGTACACCATCAAAAGTGTAAAAAAATTTCCAATACGTTACCATAAGTTATTAATGCACGTAAGAAGCATGTAAAGTTGTGCGAATGCACAAGAAAACACATGAAACTTAAATTATACGACTACAGACATCGAAGTATATCACACACTATTTTCCAAGAGAAGATCTTTGGAAAATATAAATTGGGCACGATGATACCAATACTAATTCCGTCAGTAGAAGAACTACTAATTAAAAAGAAGCACTTTGCCACATGATCCTACAAACGATCTGAATATCGCTGAGGTACGTTGGAACAATATTTCACAACCATAGGTGCATAGTTTAATCAGAGTCATAATTATTAGCACCACAAAAGAAGTCATATACCTTTGCAAATCCCCTATTTCATTTCATTTCATTTCATTCGACAAATCCTTGGTAATGTCACTTAAGAACGGTTATCACACGAAATTCCAGATAAAGTTCTTATATTCCTTTTGTTGCAATCCTGACTTCTGCCTATAATGAGATGACTTTCGCATTTCCACTTCCCTTAAATGATCATCATACCATGAGGATTTCTTTCATAACAGCAAATATTGATCTATTTCATTTCTTGGTAAATCCACATGTTACACATGCACTGTTTATTGCGCATGTGGTTCATTTGAGTTATTAAGACCATAGGAGGGCATCATTCCAATTTGTTGTTTTATCAAAAGTTCAAATTTCATTTTGCTATACTGGATCTTTGCATTGTAAATCGCATTTTTGCAAAACGATAATTCTTTGATATTGAATCAAGGAATTTCTTGAAAAACTCGATTTTCTTTTGAAGGGTATATATACATGGTGTCTGTTGTGATCATGTTCGAACTTCCTTACTAAAACTCGTTTTATTCAATCCCAGTTAACTTGCTCGCATTACGTATTCAATTCAAGGTCCCATATGATGGATTGCAGCTATCATATTCAAAATAAATCCCAACAAGCACTTTAATTCTCTTGAACTAGAACATGCTTGTTTGATCTTCAACTTCATTAAATCGTTTCTTTAATCACGATCACCTTGTGGTGACGTTTTCACAAATTTGAAGATTTCGCTAATCTCGTTTGCTCACATCATATACGGATTTAATTATTTATTTATTTATATTGAATCCGCTTTATTGTTTATTCATATTCAAGCAATTTTAACACAATCATGTGCTAAGATAATGATATACCAATTCAGTTCATATTTCAGTGTATCCCTTAATGGTTCTTACAGCATCAATCGAACCTTTCATAATAATTATTACTTTATTATCTTCAATAGAAAAACATTATTAAATTATTACAATTTTAATTGAAAATCCTACTAGATTGTTTAAAACAAACATCCAGCTTTACTTTTTTGAACTTTCCTTTGGTTTCAAGCCTGGTGAACTCATTCAGTCACCACTATTATTATATAATTACTACAACACCTTGGGATGGTGTTTTCTTTAGTTTGAAACTTGAGTTAATATTCTTTTCACACCTATGTACGGATTTATTTATTAAATTTTGTTAGCTCATTATCTTAAAACAATCCTAATACAAATTATGTGTTAAGATAAAAGTACACAAATTCATATCATATTCCGTGTACCCCTAAGGTTTCTTTCATCATTGATCGAAAATTTTATGATATACATTTGGTCTTTCATCATCAGTTGAAAATCCTATAATATTTATTTAAAATTTAAATATAAATTTAATTGATTATATATGGAAACTTACATAAGTAATTACCTAATTTACAATATAGTATTTCTATAAAAAAAGTTTTTGTGAAACCATTAAGGTGAAGAATTTATATTTTTATATATATGTATAAAATTATATTTGAGGTATACTCTCGTTTAAATTTATGTTTAGTTATTTATTATTTATTTTTGGTAGTCAATATTAGTTTTATTAATAGCAATAATATATTAATAACAGTAGTGTTAATATTATTTTAAGTACTAGGGTTATTATCAGGGACATGTATTGGATAGCCTAGCCTTAGTTAGGCATGGACTCATCACCCATGCTTAAATAGGTAGCACTAACCAATATCCAACCATGATAATAACTAGATAATATATATAAAAAAAATATATATTTTATACTGTAAAGAGAAGACATATTTTCATAAAACAATACAAGAATTGGATGGATGAATAAAATTATCTAAATAACTATCTAAGTAGTCATGGACAAGACATTTTATAAATAATTGTTCATCTTGATTAATATTCCACAACTATTAAATACTTGTAGAAATATTATTTTATAATATATGTATTTTAATATATTAAAATGTCAAAAGTTATTTACTCAAGCCAATATTTAAGTATGTTTGATATTAAAATAAACATTTATTATTTTACTTTTATAATTTAAAAATATCTTATTGTAAAATCTTATAGTTAAACATACTTGATTTTAAAAATGATAATCGTGAATTCTAGGATATTTGAATAAACATATTTATAAAACATATATCATTATTTTGTCGAAATTACCTCGGGTTTTGATATTTTAAAACTATCCATATTAATTTATTATTTTACTTTATGATAACATAAAAGGAAAAGGTATTTAAGAAATTAAAATATCACATATCTTTAATCATACATTAAAATCATCTTAATGCAATTATGTATTAAGACAATAATACACTAACTCTATTATCTTTTCGTGTATCCTTGCAATTCACTCATCTCAGTACATCGATTTTCTTATATCATAATTCAATATTTGACAAATCATTTTCATGCTTTTATTTCATTTTAACCTATCGATTCTAAATCTTCCTCAGTTGCCAGTCAAAGTAAGCTTTCTTTTGACAAAGAATTTTATTAATTCTAAAAAGTTCTTCACATTCATTTTAAATATCTATTGATCATATATCTTTTGGCTTGAACCTAATCACCTTGGAAACTATATCATTTCATCTCATTCATTGGAATATCTCATCTTTTGAAATATCCAGATTCGCTTCTTTGAAACTCTCAGTTAATTTCGAAGAAAAATGGTGAATTTATTCGGTCACCATAATTATTGAAATCTTTCAAACATTACAACATCTTGAAAGTGTCTGTATAAATTTGTAGCCTGTGCTAATAATAAACCCTTTTCATACGCCATTCGTTTGATTCGTCATTTTAATAAATCTGATACAGTTATGTAGTCAGACCATGATACACTAAAATTCTATTATATTATCCAGTGTGTCCTTACCATTTAAGTAAACGACATTGATTTTTGGGTTAATCATTGACAAATCATTTTTCATACTTCCATTCACAAATAGAGATTTATCAATTCAGAATCTCCCTTAATTGATCAAACTAAGTTCTTTTCTGACATTAAATCCTATTGTTTCTCCAAGTCATTTATTTCAAAATTCATGCCTATCAAATATCTTTTGATTCCATCCCATGATATAGTGTTTCTATTAATTAAAAGAAGTAACATAACCCCAAGAAAATATCATAGTCCAAATCTCGAGGACGAGATTTAAAACAAGGTGGGGAGGATGTAACGACTCACCCAAAAATATCCTAAAACGCTCCATAAGTAGAAACCTGGACCCCTGAAATCCTAATCCTTGTGAAAAATCAAGAAATCAAGAACTTAGAGTTTCAGGCAGGCCGCGTAAGAGTAAACTTAAGCTTACGCGGGCCGCGATGGATTGAAGGTCACCGGATAAGCATGAAGGCTTGACACGGGCCGCGTAAGACATAATGGTATTCTACGCGGGCCGCGACAGCAAGGCAGATCTCTGGATAAGCTTAAGGGACACGCGTCGCGACTACCGGTGACTCAGCATACTCCGATCTGATCCACACACCCACGCGGGCCGCGTAAGTCTTCCTTTGATTTTACGCGGGCCGCGAGGCGCCCTGTTTCCAGCCTATAAATAGAGATCGATAGTTTCAGTTGAAATTCTTTCAATTCTTTTCTTTCCTTCAGCTTTATTATAATAGTAGCTCGGGATTATACCTTATAAATCCCGAAAACTCTGCCCGTTATTAGGGTAATAACTCTAATCACTGGTACGATACCTTATCCGATCGATTGAAACTATCCGATGGATGTTTAAGTGCTGCTCAAACTTGGGTTATACTTTGTCATTCGTCGTGAATTCGATGGATGTTTAAGTATCGCACTTTGTCATTCGTTGTGAGGGTTCCTATCTCGTGATTATCGTTAAATTCGAATTGAGTTAATACACTAATACGAGTTCCATTGTGTCTAGAAATTAGAACTCGTAATCAGGGAACTGCTAGAATACATAATAGCTAAGTAAACTTAATAGTTAAATAAACTTAGAAGTTAAGTAGATTAATTAATATGTTAATTAAGATTAAGTATGATTAATTAGTTAAGCAAGATTAATTAAGCTAAGCTAAGCAATATTAAGCTAAGATAAGATTAATTAAGCTAAGTACGATTAATTAAGATTAAGCAAGATTAATTAAGCCAAGTAAGATTAATTAATCAGCTAAGTAAGATTTATTAAACACCTATATATATATATATATATATATATATATATATATATATATATATATATATATATATATATATATATATATATATATATAAAGTAGATAAGATCAAAGGAAGGTGCTAGGAAAGTGTAAGAGGATAGATATATGTGAATAGGAAGCTTCCTAGAAGATGTATAAGTAACTTCCTAGAAAAGCTATAGGAAACTTCCTAGAAGTTACATACTTCTTACCTATAAATAGAAAGCTTAGGAATTCATTTCCTTTGTTCATTTCTTCTGTTCTTCTCTCTATACGTTAGTGTTCTAACCAATAATCACCGATGCGATGTTCTGTCTGATCGATTCAGGAACCATCTAACAAATGCCAAAGTGCTGTACTTTGTGAATTTTGGTAAACGAAATCCAAAGTGCTATACTTTGTGATTTTTGTTAAGGTTCGAATCTCGTGACTACCGTTAAGGTTTGATTTGGGTTTTACACAAATACGTATTCGATTCTAAACTATATGTTTAACTACCAGAATACTCCCAACTACACACTTACAATCAAACAAGCTGTTAAATCATCAGAAGATCCAGAACAATAAAGTATACGCTTAATTATTAGAAGGAGTAGAATCAAGAAACTTGTTAAATCAATATTGCATGCTTATACTGTGAGTCATTCTCTCTTTTTCTCAACTGTTTTACAATACTCCAAATTATTTTCCAAAGTTATAATTACAGGGATTAAGTCTTTGTAATCACCAAGTTACAGCCGGTATGTGAGGTTTTGTATACATTACTTGATAATCTTCACCATTGGACAACGAGTTAGCCAATGGGTGATATGACCATAGTCACAGACACCATTGGACAATGAGGGCCAATGGGTCGAGTGACAAATACTGTGGGTAGTTGGTTGATATAGAAACATTGTAATCGCTCTTAATACTGTAAATTATAACAAATGCGTCGTTTTAAGTAAACTGAATGAACTCACTCAGTATTTCCTGCTGACAAAACCTTTTTAAAACGCATTTCAGGTAATTACAGTAGATTGGAGTAAGATTTGGATATGACACTGAAAGGCTTCAAGAAGTGGCTTATTTTGTTAATTAAATCAACTTAAGAAATATTGTTTTTGGGTTTATCCCTTATTAAAAGCTACCTTTGTAAAACATGAATTTATTCCATCTATCTAAATAAAATCCGGTGTTTTCTAAACTCTGATATTTTTCCTAACTCACGGTCCTGATGAAATTTCCGCCACAATGTTTTTCAAAAATAACCACCGGTACCACGGGCTGCTCGCGGCTCCCGGTTCCGTCAAGGGTTGGGTCGGGGGTCGTGACAGTTGACATTTAAGAGATATACAATCGAGAAAATCAAGGGCAATGGTGATATATATGCGGATTAGACAACCAAAAAAACACTCAACAAATGGATACAATTTAAGGAACGTGTTTAGTGACGGCATCAGATTCCTAATTGATGGAGAAAGGTCTGGTGGTAAGAAAAGATGCTTCTAGGAGGTTGTCAATTGTTTTCGCTTGACGATTCCATTCTTGGGTGGTTGGTTTGGCCCTTGTTCCCGTAACTCGAATCCTAGCCCAATATATCCTATTTTAATTTTACACCATTGTGAACCTTACGCCTTCTTTACTCTCTGATTGAGGTTCTCCGCATTGAAAAATCCTCGTAAACTAAATCACGCGTGTATATGTTGACAATTAAGAGATATACAGTCAAGAAAATCATGGGCAATGGTGATGTATATGCGGATTAGACATCCAAAAAAAAACACTCAACAAATGGCTACAATTTAAGGAATGTGTTTGGTGATGGCATCAGATTCCTAATTGATGGAGAAAGGTCTGGTGGCAAGAAAAGTTGCTTCTAGGAGGTTGTCAAGTGTTTTCGCTCGACGATTCCATTCTTGGGTGGTTGGTTTGGCCCTTGTTCCTGTAACTCGAATCCTAGCCCGGTATATCCCATTTTAATTTTACACCATTTTGAACCTTGCGCCTTTTTTAGTCTCTGATCGAGGTTCTCGAAATTGAAAAATCATCGTAAACTAAATCACACATGTATATGTTAACATTTAAAAGATATACAGTCAAGAAAATCAAGGGCAATGGTGATATATATATACATATATATATATATATATATGTGTGTGTGTGTGTGTGTGTGTGTGTGTGAATTAGACACAAAAAAAAACACTCAACAAATGGCTACAATTCCAGGAATGCGTTTAGTGACGGCATCAGACTCCTAATTGATGGAGAAAGGTCTGGTGGCAAGAAAAGCTGCTTCTAGGAGGTTGTCAAGTGTTTTCGCTCGAGGATTCCATTCTGGGGTGGTTGGTTTTGCCCTTGTTCCTGTAACTCGAATCCTAGCCCGTTATATCCCATTTTAATTTTACACCATTGTGAACCTTACGACTTTTTTACTCTCTCATCGAGGTTCTCGGCATTGAAAAATATTCGTAAACTAAATCACACGTGTATATGTTGACATTTATGAGATATACAGTCTAGAAAATCAAGGGCAATGGTGATATATATGCGGATTAGACACCAAAAAAAATCATTAAACAATTGGCTACAATTTAAGGAATGTGTTTGGTGACGGCATCAGGTTCCTAATTGACGGAGAAAGGTCTGGTGGCAAGAAAAGCTGCTTCTAGGAGGTTGTCAAGTGTTTTCGCTCGACGATTCCATGCTTGGGTGGTTGGTTTGGCCCTTGTTCCTGTAACTCGAATCCTAGCCCGGTATATCCCATTAAAACACTCATATATATGTCGACTAGACACCAAAAAAAACTCAATAAATAGCTACAATTAAAGGAATGTGTTTAGTGATGGTATCAGATTCCTAATTGATGGAGAAAGGTCTGGTGGCAAGAAAAGCTGCTTCTAGGAGGTTGTCAAGTGTTTTTGCTCGATGATTCCATGCTTGGATGGTTGGTTTGGCCCTTGTTCCTCTAACTCAATCCTAGCCCGGTATATCCCATTTTAATTTTACACCATTGTGAACCTTACGCCTTTTTTACTCTCTTATCGAGGTTCTCGGCATTGAAAAATCTTCGTAAACTAAATCACACGTGTATATGTTGACATTTAAGAGACATACAGTTAAGAAAATCAACGGCAATGGTGATATATATGCGGATTAGACACAAAAAAAAAACACTCAACAAATGGCTACAATTTAAGGAATGTGTTTTAGTGACGGCATCAGATTCCTAATTGATGGAGAATGGTCTGGTGGCAAGAAAAGCTGATTCTAGGAGGTTGTCAAGTGTTTTCGCTCGACGATTCCATTCTTGGGTGGTTGGTTTGGCCCTTATTCCGGTAACTCGAATCCTAGCCCGGTATATCCCATTTTAATTTTGCGCCATTGTGAACCTTACGCATTTTTTACTCTCTGATCGAGGTTCTCGGCATTGAAAAATCCTCGTAAACTAAATCACACGTGTATATGTTGACATTTAAGAGATATACAGTCAATAAAATCAACGGCAATGGTGATATATATGCGGATTAGCCACCAAAAATAACACTCAACAAATGGCTAGTAAATAGATACGACACATATAAAATGCGGTGAATCCCACCGTAGACCAAGCTATTATTGCAAAAATAGGTGAATACAACCAACTATCATTCCCAATTTCATCTTTGGACCAAAAACAAGCAAGAGGTGGAATACCACAAAGAGAAAGTGTACCTAATAAAAAAGAATTTTTAGTAATTGGTACATGTTTTTTTAAACCTCCCAAAAGCACCATATTCTGACTTTTTTTTGAAAATATCCAACAAGAGTTTCCATTGAGTGAATAACGGATCCCGATCCTAAAAAAAATAATGCCTTGGAATAAGCATGAGTAATCAAATGAAATAAAGCACGATGATAAGAACCCATACCTAGAGCTAACATCATATAACCCAATTGAGACATTGTGGAATAGGCTAAACCTCTGGAAACGGCTGCTAATACCCTGTAGGCTGAGGAGCAAAAGGAGGTAAAATTCATTATGTGGGGTATGACTATGAAAAGGGGAGGGGAACAACAGCTGGAAACGACTGCTAATACCCTGTAGGCTGAGGAGCAAAAGGAGGCATCCACCCGAGGCTACAATTTAAGCAATGTGTTTAGTGACCGCATCAGATTCCTAATTGATGGAGAAAGGTCTGGTGGCAAGAAAAGCTGCTTCTAGGAGGTTGTCAAGTGTTTTCGCTCGATGATTCCATTCTTGGGTGGTTGGTTCGACCCTTGTTCCTGTAACTCGAATCCTAGCCCGGTATATCCCATTTTAATTTTACACCATTATGAACCTTACGCCTTTTTTAGTCTGTGATCGAGGTTCTCGGCATTGAAAATTCTTCATAAACTAAATTACATGTGTATATGTTGACATTTAAGAGATATACAGTCAAGAAAATCAAGGGCAATGGTGATATATATGCGGATTAGACACCAAAAAAACACTCAACAAATAGCTACAATCTAAGTAATGTGTTTAGTGACGGCATCAGATTCCTAATTGATGGAGAAAGGTCTGGTGGCAAGAAAAGCTGCTTCTAGGAGGTTGTCAAGTGTTTTCGCACGACGATTCCATTCTTGGGTGGTTGGTTTGGCCCTTTGTAACGACTCACATAAAAATGTCCTAACACGCTCCGTAAGTGAAAACCCGGACCCTGAAAACCTAACGTACATGAGAAACCAAGAAAACAAGAAAATCAAGTTTCAGGCGGGCCGCGTAAACCATAAGAAGAGTTTACGCGGGCCGCGTTAACTTAAAATCATTCTGGATAAACATTAAGGCTTCACACGGGCCGCGTAAAGTATTCCTCCAAGTTCACGCGGGCCGCGACAGCTTGAAGGTCTCCGGATGTGCATGAAGGCCACGTGTCGTTACACACGTCAAGACCCTCGATGACTCCGCAATCCCGATCTGATCCAAACTTCCACGCGGTGTTAGGATCTGGGGATCATCATGATTGTGTTTGTTTGCATACAACGAATAAGTGCAGCGGAAATGAGTAGCAAACTTTGTAAACATAATCAAAAGAAAGTATAGATTGATAAACAATTGCTATTTCATTGAGTCAAAAGATTTACAATAGAAAGCAAATGATTACAGCAAGCTTACAATCTAAACTCCCCCTCAGCCTGATACACCAGAGTTGGTTGTACAAGATGAAAGGATGAATTGAGGAGAAGATCTCACTCAAAACGATCAAATATAACAGTACAGAATACTGTCATATTTATAGGCAAACCAAACTACTGATTTACCTCAACTGACGTCACCATGATAGTGACATCTAACGACCTAACAATCTATAAATACTGTTCTATACAAACTACTGACATGTAACATCTGATAAGTAATAAAATGTAAAGCTAAGGAAAACTACTGCTTCACGTTCCACTGTTGTAGCCTTAGTACAGATGTTGAGTCTTCAGTGCTTTCTTCAAAGGTGATCAGTCTTTGGGAGGGCAGTGCTTGAGTCTTCAGCAGTACTTAGGAGACAGCAGTAGATAGAGCAGCAGTGTTTGTCTTCAGCAGTCTTTAAGGTATCATCAGTGTTTGGTTCATCAGTTGTTGTAGTTTGAGCAGCACTTAAGATTCATCAGCTGTTAGAAAACCACTGTCAAGGGGAGAGCATAGGGTAAACTGCTGCTTATTGATGGTCCACTGATGAGATCCGGTTTTGGCTTTACATTATCTGTTCCTCTGTTAGGGTTCAATCCCAACAATCTCCCCCTGGAACAGATAATGCCAAAACCCTTCCTTATTCAGGACCTTTATTACTCATCAAGAGTGCCTTAGCTTGTTCCTTAAATTCAGCTTCAAATTCTTTGGCACTCTGGTCATCTTCATCCCTGCACAGTGAGAGCTCAAGGAGATCCTGCAAATCTTTAACACTAAGGCCTAGTGCTTCTTTCCTTGATATATGCTTCACCTCACCATTGGCTCTGACCAGGGTCAATACGTGGGTCTTTTGATCAGACATCCATTTTAGTATTTTAAAGCCTAATGGGTTTCTTGGGAGAGATTTATCTTCTGATGAGTTGAGGGATAATGGCCTTGAAAACATCTGCAGACTTTCAGACATTCTTTTGAAAGCTTCTTCAATGACTTTGTCTGCTGCAGCTATATCTTCTGCAGTTTCTTGTTCAATAAGTTCTTGTCTTTCAACTTCTGTCTTGTCTTTTGCAGTGTTCGGTGATGCAGGCTTGTTTAATACCTTCACAAAAAGGTTTTGAAGCTTTGATGAGCTATCTTCTTTCAGACCCATTTTCATGATGACGTCTTTGAAGTACTCTGCTTCTTTTTCTTTAACCTCTTCCTCAGTCAGCTGTTTTCCTTCCTTTTGGTCTGACACAAAAGTAGGTTTGTATGCTGATTTTAGCATTGTTTTGAGGCTTTCAATTTGTTGTTCCAGTTTCACCATCTGTTCTCTCTTCTTTCTTTTCTTCAGCCTCTCATAGGCTTCATCAGTTTGCTGCCTAGACCATTTTGATATGGCTTCAGCAGTGTCCACCTTAGCATCCACTAGCTCCTTTTTCTTTCCTTTATATTCAGCAGTGAGATCAGCAATAAGCTTTTTGTATTTACTCCAGTTTAGAGCATTTTTCTTCTTTGAAGGATCATTCTTGATTTTTTGGATCCTTTCAGCCTCATGCTTTAAAGCTACTAAAGGCCATTCTTTAAACTGGGATTCTTCAGCAGGGTAGAACTTTTCTTTCATGATGAAGGCTAGAAGTTGTTC
Organism: Helianthus annuus; assembly: GCF_002127325.2. NCBI lineage: Eukaryota > Viridiplantae > Streptophyta > Magnoliopsida > Asterales > Asteraceae > Helianthus > Helianthus annuus. The sequence continues at coordinate 11,535,372 of NC_035433.2, read as the reverse complement.
TCTCAATTTCTTCTTTTGATCAGCCTTTTCTTTGTCTAGCTCTTGTGCATATTCTTCCATCTGCTTAACCTTTGCAAGGTAGAACTCCAGTCTATTAGCAATGCCTTCTTCGCTTAGCCTTTCTTTTTCACTGTCAACCTTAGCTTTAACTTTAGCTTGCCTAGCCTTTATCTTGAGATAATCAGTTATATCTTCTGGAGCTATATAGCCTATTAGTGAGGAGAATTTTCTTTTTGATGGATCTGTTTCTGTATAAAACTGACTCATTTCATTTTTAATGGCTTCAAGCTCCAGTGGATACTTTTCAGCATTCGGATCATGTATCCCTTCATCGGTAGTGATTGGCTTTCTTTTTCTGCTAAAGAGCTTTGGTTGAGATATAGGAAAGGATAGAGCAGTGGTGGATGGTTGACTAACAACTGTTGAAACAACTGGTGTCTCAACTGCTGTTGTCATTACAACTGCTGATATGTCAGCAGATGTCTTCTGCTTTTGAGCAGGGGATGGAAGTTGTGAGATAATATTTGATGGTGGTGATGGTGGTGGTGACTCTTCATCAGGAATGAAAACCCTTCTCCTTTGTAATGGAGGGGAGGCTGATGATGTTTTGGGTGGATCAGTGGTTTGAGATTGTGATTGACTGACAGTGGTTGAAACAACTGGTGTTTCAATCACTGTTGTCATTACAACAGATGTTGTAACATCTGCTGTCTTCTGCTTTATGGCAGGAGGCAATGAAGGTTTGGTTGTTTGTGATGGTAGTGGTGGTTTTTGTGTTGTAGACACAGGTGATGGTGGTGGAACAGTAGTTGTGGTGATTTGTGTTGAGGTGGTGTGTGTTGGAGGTGTGTGTGTTGATGAGAGGGCAGCTGTTTGGCTACTGACAGCAGTTTTTGTAACTACTGTTGTATCAGCTGATGAAGTTTTGGGTTTTTCTGGTTCAATGTATATCCCATCTTCTATACCTTTCTTTTTCAGCTTGGTTTTCTCCCCCTTTTTGGCATTATCTCCCAGGGGTGTATCCATGAAGAAAATGGTAGATGGACCTTTCTCACTCTGAGCAGTCTTTTGTATGCTAGCTTTTATAACCTTGATGTCTGCTTGAGTGTCTTTGAACCGAGATTCCACCATGTTGGTCAGCATTTGTACTTGATTAGCATGCTTTTTAGCAGCCATTTGTTGCTGTTGTTCAAGCATGGGTTGGAAGATATTCCAAAGCTCATTTGCAGCAAATGCTTGTGGAGCAGGGGCTTAAGCAGGAGGAACAGTTGATTGGGCTTTTTGAGCTTCTAACAGCTGCTGCACCATTTTTTTATTTCGGCAACAGAAGATTCTAGATTTTCAACTCTGGCCGTCAATTCATTGTATTTTGAATCATCACCTGAATTAACAGGATCATCTGAATCCCCACCAGCAGTGGTTGTATCAATGTGTGACTTAGGAGCTGTAGCCCAAAAGTCATCCATTGATGCCCCTTTTTCTTGGTACTGGGGACTTCTTTCTTCAGCACTCGATAATCCTTTGATGTTACCATCAGTTAAAGATAACTCACTGGTGGTTACCGATGTTGCCATGGAAGAAATTGCCTTCAAGAGAGTCTTAGTTATGTAACAACTGTCCAACTGAAGATCTGTTGATCCATCAGTTGTAGTTGCTGCTCCACTTGAACTACCACCGAGAGTTACTTGTAACTCAGGGGGTGTAACCTCCTCAGCTGTTGCTGGGTTAGCAGAGGCATGAGCATCAGACCCAGTCACTTGTGGAGGTATGCTCTCAGTAGTAGGTGACAGAGAGGAACTGGTTTGTGTCTGTGCCATATCAACTGCATGCAACAGGGATATTATTGATTGTGGTAGTATGATTGGTGAGGGTATGGGTGTAGAAAGAGACATGTCCTTGGGATCAGGACTGTGGAAGATGGATCCGAGTGGATACAAAGCTTCATAATTTGGTGTCCCTGTGCTTACAACCTGATCCTTTTGTGAGGATGCAGGAGGAGTTTTAGGCTGGGGTTGAGATCTTTCTTCCATCTGCTGTGAGGAAGTAACAGCAGTGGTTTCTTGTGACTTTTGTGTTGTCACTGGCATTGACTCTGGGATCTCATCTTCCAGAGTTGCCTTTGGTGTGGGTCTGGTGGGTTTTCTGGAAGTTTTTCTTTTGGTCTTTTTGGTGGCAGGTGTTGGTTTCAAAGCAGTGGGTGTGCTACTTTGATCACCTGGAGTAGTGGGCTCAGTAGTGGTTGCTTGAGGATCAGTAGCAGTTTCTAAAACCTGCTCAGCCTCCTTTGTTTTTAATTTTATTGGTGCCATCATTCTCGAAAATGTTTCAATTGTTAAACAGTTTATTTTGAATGAGACACCTTGTTTGGGCAATTCTGCATCTTTCTCAACAAATTTTTGTTCAAAATAATAGCTTAGAAATCTTGGAAAGAGCAGAAATGCTTTATTATCAACGTTCTTTACCAAATCATCAAATATTTCCTGGGAGTAGTTATAGTTTTTATCATTTAAAATTGCATACCCCAGGCTTTGGATTTTCGTTGGTATCTCATTAAAAGACGTTGTTTTATTAGAAACACACATGAGCAGTGTGTGGAATAAAAATCTGGGTGCAGAAGGGAAGTAACCCTTTTGTATGGTATCCCTATTTGGTTGTTCTGCATAGCCCCTGTTCATGAAATCCTTTACCAACTCGTCTTTTGTAAATGAGGTTTTTCCATTTAAATGATCGAGTTTAAAGGTTTCAGAGATGGATTTTGGTGAGATGTTTACCTTCTTACCCTGTATCGAGGAGTTGATGGCGGCGATGATATCTCCTTGTTTTTCAAGGGTGGCAACTCTCTCTGGGTATCAAGGTAAATAAGAGCGTCTGCTGTTATCAAAGTTTTGTACTTTGATGCAGAAAGGACGTCAAGGATGGAGTCGAAAGTGTGGTTATCGGTAGGTTTTGTGAGTATACCTACATAGTTGTGTGGAGCTTTGTAGCGAATCTCCGGTGTTTCAGCGGCCATTTGAGTGGCATCTGCTGTTGTGGAGGAAGATGATGGTTTTGATTTTGATTTCGATTTTGGTTTCATCATTTTGGATGAAGAAGATCGAAGAAGTTTTTGGAGTTATGAGAGGGAAACTGCTATCAGAAGAGAACTCTTGGAATTCAATTCGACAGTAAAACCCTGTTTGGATTTAATCAGGGCTTTATTTAGGGAAAAAAAATGATTGCTGATGTGGCAGCGGTTATTTTGATCTGAAGGCTAAAAACTGACCACGTGTCAAACATCTTATGGAATGGTAAATAATGGAGGACAGTTGTTTTGACAACCACTGATGATCAAGTATCAGTAGTTACAACGGTAATAAAATGAAACAGTGGATGTAACAGTGGATGGAACAAAGATGTTAAACATCAGTGTTTTGGAGAACAGAGGTTGACACTTTAGCAGTGGACAGATTTTAGTGAGCAGATGTTAAGGCACAACAGCACTCTAGAAACAACAGTGGTAGAAGATAAAATTGGTACAACAACTGATAGTGCAGCAGTATTTCAACTTTTGACAAACAATGTTAGCATCTGCTTGTTCAGATGTAGAACTTGATTTTGCTTTGTGAAGGCACAGTATCTTATCTAACATCTGTTGAGCATTTGAGATGCTATTCTTAACAAAATACTTTTTAGATGTAAATTATCAATATTAAATTGTCAGCAGTTATCTATATGGAATTTTGTTCAAGGATTTGCCAAATGTCTATTATTTTAGACAATGGTTTAACATCTCAGATGATGAAAACATTTCTACTAGAGCTGCTCATTTTGTGTCTAATCACTGGAACTAGAACATGAGTATCTCAGTAATCTAAGTCAATTTGAAATCAATTTTTGATCTGTGAAAACCAAACTTGAGCTTAACATGACTTTGATATGTGCGTCATTTCCTTTTGATCAGTTTAGGGATAGTAATTACACACAAAAATAAGGTAATTACATCCAGACCAGAGATGAACTTTTACTGTAAAAAAAATGAGTAAAAGATCATAATATATTTTCTTTAAAAAAAACATCTGGTTTTTATTTTAGAGGAAAACACCTTAACAAAAATCAAAGGAAGTTTTGAACATAATCAGAAGAATCCGACAATTTTTCAGTAAATTCATGATCATATTATTCTCAAGTCATTTTGACCATTGTTTGGGTCAATTTCTTGTCAATTGATTGTAAATTCCTTTTAAGCACCATCACTGAAGATGCTAGTGTTACCTGAACAATTCCTGTATTGATGAATGCACACAGTTGCACAATGACCACTGATGATCCAATTTGTACCTCAAGAGTGTCTTATGCTTATACTCTTTTGCTTTTGATTTCAAAAGTTTTTGAGATAGCTACACTTTGAGATTTGTTCCTTTTTCCTTTTCCCTTTTTACCCTTTTTATTCATATGTTCAGAAATACTCACTAGGAGATTATATTTTGAACATACTTTGTCCATAATCATTTTGAAGCAATGTTTTGAGAGATCTGACCATATTTGATCATGTTTTATTACAGATCTCACATTCACCTATGATTAGGACAGTTTTGATACCTAATTTTCTCAATGTGTTTTGGACAAGGTTGATTTGGTGCTTTTGAAGGTACTCAACTTGCCTTTGAGCACATGAGAGATTTTGCCTAAAGTTTTATTTCCCTCTTTTCTATGTCAGCAGTATTCTAGTGTTGTTGGATGAACACAAGTTCTGCTGAACTGAGGTACATACTTTAGTGTTTATTGAAAACATCACAAATATCAAAACAACAATTGAAATCAATTTTGAAAACATCGAACGATCCCATAATTTATCAGATATTTTACGGATCTGAAAACTATGAGTAACATATGCATGAAAACACTTGTTGTGTGAGATTTGTGTGTCATATGACATCTTGGTTGATTTACAGAGTTTTTGAATAACCATTTTGACCATGATTCACTCGGTACTCTGTTTTTCAACTGAATACAACCAATCCTTTAGTATCAATATCTTTTGAGCTGAACTGTTATGTCAAATTGATTGTTAGATCGAATTTGACTGTCCAAGCTCTAATACCAATTGTTAGGATCTGGGGATCATCATGATTGTGTTTGTTTGCATACAACGAATAAGTGCAGCGGAAATGAGTAGCAAACTTTGTAAACATAATCAAAAGAAAGTATAGATTGATAAACAATTGCTATTTCATTGAGTCAAAAGATTTACAATAGAAAGCAAATGATTACAGCAAGCTTACAATCTAAACTCCCCCTCAGCCTGATACACCAGAGTTGGTTGTACAAGATGAAAGGATGAATTGAGGAGAAGATCTCACTCAAAACGATCAAATATAACAGTACAGAATACTGTCATATTTATAGGCAAACCAAACTACTGATTTACCTCAGCTAACGTCACCATGATAGTGACATCTAACGACCTAACAAACTATAAATATTGTTCTATACAAACTACTGACATGTAACATCTGATAAGTAATAAAATGTAAAGCTAAGGAAAACTACTGCTTCACGTTCCACTGTTGTAGCCTTAGTACAGATGTTGAGTCTTCAGTGCTTTCTTGAAAGGTGATCAGTCTTTGGGAGGGCAGTGCTTGAGTCTTCAGCAGTACTTAGGAGACAGCAGTAGATAGAGCAGCAGTGTTTGTCTTCAGCAGTCTTTAAGGTATCATCAGTGTTTGGTTCATCAGTTGTTGTAGTTTGAGCAGCACTTAAGATTCATCAGCTGTTAGAAAACCACTGTCAAGGGGAGAGCATAGGGTAAACTGCTGCTTATTGATGGTCCACTGATGAGATCTGGTTTTGGCTTTACATTATCTGTTCCTCTGTTAGGGTTCAATCTCAACACGCGGGCCGCGTAAGGTTCGGCCGAAAGTTCACGCGGGCCGCGAGGCGCCCTGTTTCCAGCCTATATATAGCAGCCGATAGTTTCAATTCAAAGTCGCTCAATTCTTTTCTTCTTTTAGCTTCTATTATAGCAAAATAGTAGCTCGGGATTATACCTTCTAAATCCCAAAACTCTGCCCATTATTAGGGTAATAACTCTAATCACTAGTACGATACTTTATCCGATCGATTGAGACTATCCGATGGATGTTTAAGTGCTGCTCAAACTCGGGTTATACTTTGTCATTCGTCGTGAATTCGATGGATGTTTAAGTATCGCACTTTGTCATTCGTTGTGAGAGTTTTTATCTCGTGATTATCGTTAAAGTTGAATTGATGTTATACACTAATACGAGTTCCATTGTATCTAGAAATTAGAACTTGTAAGCAAGGAATTGCTAGAGTACTTAATAGCTAAGTAAATAAAATAGTTAAATAAACTTAGCAGTTAAGTTAGCTGAGTAGATTAATTAATCAGTTAATCAAAATTAATTAAGTTAATCAAGATTAATTAAGTTAATCCAGATTAATTAAGCTAAGCAAGATTAATTAAAGCTTAAAGCTTAATTAAGTCAATTGAATATAAAATAGATAATATCAAAGGAAGGTGCTAGGAAGGTGTAAGAGGATAGATATAAGTGAATAGGAAGCTTCCTAGAAGATGTATAGGTAACTTCCTAGGAAAGTTATAGGTAATTTCCTAGAAACACAAAGGAAACTTCCTAGAAGTTTCATACTTCTTACCTATAAATAGGAAGCTTAGGAATTCATTTCCTTTGTTCACTTCTTCTATTCTTCTCTATACGTTGGTGTCCTGACCAGTAATCACCAAAGTGTTGTGCTTTGTGAACCATCTAACGACTGCCAAAGTGTTGTGCTTTGTGAATTTCGGTAAACGGAATCCAAAGTGCTGTACTTTGTGAATTTCGTTAAACGGAATCTAAAGTACTATACTTTGTGAGTTCATTAAATGGATACCAAAGTACTATCTGAATAAGACATTACTTTGTGAAATTCGTTATGGTTCGAATCTCGTGACTACCGTTAAGGTTTGATTTGGGTTTTACACAAATACGTATTCCACTCTGTTAAACTATATGTTTAACTACCAGAATACTCCCAACTACACAATTACAATCAAGCAAACTATTAAATCATCAGAAGATTCAGAACAATAAAGTATATGCTTAATTAACGAAAGAAGTAGAATCCAGAAGCTTGTTAAATCAATACTGCATGCCCATACTGTGAGTCATTCTCTTTTATTCAAAGTGTTTTATAAAATCTTAAATATTTTCAGAGTTATAATTATAGGGATTAAGTTTATGTAATCACCAAATTGCAGCCGGTATGTGGGGTTTTGTGCACATTACTATTTTTATCACTTTAGGTGGGCGAGCCTAAAACTTGTGATACTCGTCACTATTGGGGCGACGGGACCCAATAGTGGTATGACCACAGCCACAGATACGGTCGAGTGACAAATACCTATTTTGGAAAATTGGTTGATAAAAACATTGTAATCTCCCTTAATACTATAAATTATAACAATGTGTCATTTTATAAAACCTGAATGAACTCACTCAGTATTTCCCGCTGACAAAACCTTTATAAAACGCGTTTCAGGTAATTACGATAGATTGAAGTAAGAATTGGATCCGGCACCGAACGGCATCAGGAAGTAGCTTATTTTATTAATTAAATCAAATTAAGAAATAATTTTTTATATAATCAAATTTATTTATTTTACAAGCTACCATTGCAAAACGTGGGTTTTTCCCATCTATTTAATAAATAAAAATTCGGTGTTTCTAAACTCTGATATTTCCTAACTCACGGTCCTGATGAAATTTCCGCTGCAAATGTTTTTCAAAAATAACCACCATTACCACTGGGCTACTCACGGCACCCGATTCCGTCCAGGATGGGGTCGGGGGTCGTGACAGTAAAGGTGGTATCAGAGCCACTGCTTTAAGCCTATAAGTGTTGTGATAATAATACTTAAGCTTAAATAAAAGAGTTAGGAAATTGCTATTTACTGGTAGCACACATAATAGCATTTAGACTTGAACCTAAGAATAGATTCCTTAGTATAAGCTAAGCCACTTAATTAAGCAATTAAGTATTGTAACAATAGCTAAGTTTAAACGGAGAATTAGGAACTTAATATTATCTGATCGCACTCCGGATGATATTTAGACTTGAACTTAAGAATTTTGCCTTAATATAAGCTTCAAGATAAATTACTTATATAAGTATAATGTAATGAATATTGGTATGCCATAGGAAGGGTGATTAGAAAATTGCAAGGTACATAAGCAATAACACTTAATTCTTGTTTATTGATATTAGTTGGTCTAGAATAAAGATATGTTATGGAAATACAAATTTCCTTGATTCTGGATAAAAGCCCTAATAAAAGAGGCACTTTTAAAATATTGAAAAGATACTATTTATGGGAAATAGAAAAATTTTCTCCGGCAAGACTGGGTATGGTGTAGTAGACTCCCCAGCTTGTCCGGATATACTGAGGTTACCTCTCCGGCGTGAACCGGATAAGATAGGGTAAATAATATGTCCAATCAGTGACAAGATTTCCCTAAATAATATCATGACCTGATATCTGCCTTGTTTTTGGAAATAAGAATCTGTTAAATACATTAACCTTATAAAGGGTATGTGTATTACAGCATGTGAAATATATGATTATATAGATATGTATATCTATAAGAAATTCCAAAAGCCATAACGATTGACAATTAAGAATAAAGCACAAGCATATGTGTCAATAATAAATCTAGATTCCTTTATCAAGAATCTCTTACATGTATCGATATCAAACATTATTTCGTTTGATCATCTACCTCGTAACTCGAGCGACAATAATAATAATGGACATCCATTAAGTTGGGACACCATCAAAAGTATAAGAATTTCCAATGCGTTACCATAAACTATTAACGGAAATAAGAAGAATGTAAAGTTGTGCGAGTGCACAAGAAAACACGTGAAACTTAAATTATACGTCCACATACGTCGAAGTATATCACACACGACTTTCAAGGCAAGACCTTTGGAAAATATGATTGGTCACGACGACACCAATACTAATTCCGTCAATGGAAGAATTACTAATCTAAAAGCAACACGTGGCCACATGATCCTACAAGCGACATAAATCTCGCTGAGTTTTTATCAGATTAGGGAGTAACCTCTCGACAGCACATTAGACTGCGTCATTAATCTTACGACGTCTAGAAATCGTGCCAGAGCTACGTGAATTACGTCAGTTAGTTATCACAAACCTTTGCGAATCCCCTATTTCATTTTATTCGACATTCCATGATAACATCACTTAACAACGGTTATCACACAAAATTCCAGATAAAGTTCTTATATTTCTTTCGTTGAAATCCTGACTTCTGCATATAATGAATTGATCTTCGCATTTCTACTTCCCCTAATGGTCATCATACCATGAGGATTTCTTTCGTAGTAGCAATTATTGATCTATTTCATTTCTTGATAAATCGACACGTTACACATGCACTGTTTGTTGTGCATGTGGTTCATTTGAGATATGAAGACCATAGGAGGGCTTCATTCCAATTTGTTGTTTTATCAAAAGTTCAAATCTCGTTTTGCTATACTTAATCTTTGCATTGTAAACCGCATTTTTGCAAAACGATAATTCTTTGATATCGAATCAATAAATTTATTAACTCGATTTTCTTTTACGAAACATACATGGTTTTTCGTTGTAACCATGTCAGAACTTTCTTGGACTCGTTGTGTTTAAACCAAGTTCAACTGTTTGAACTTGCTCGCATTACGTATTCAATTCAAGATCCCATATGATGGATTGCAGCTATCATATTCAAAATAAATCCCAACAAGCACATCATTTGTTTTGAACCATAACATGCTTGTTTGGTCTTCGAATTCATCAAATCATTTCTTTAATCACGATCACCTTGTGGTGATGTTTTCACAAATTTGAAGCTTGCGCTAATCTCGTTGCTCACACCGTGCTCGGATTTAATTAATTATTTATTATGTATCGATATTAGATCCACTTGTTCGACCTATGTATTATCAATCTTAACACAATTGTGTGCTAAGATAATGATACACAAATTCGTATCACATTTCAGTGTATCTCTTAATGATTCTTACATCATCAATCAAGTGTTTCGTAATCTTTATTGCTTTATCATCTTTGATTGAAAAACATTATTCAATTGTTTCATTTTCAATCAAAAATCCTACTAGATTCTTTGAATCAAACATTCGGATTTACTTCATTGAACTTTCATTTGATTTCATGAACTCATTCAGTCACCGCTATTATTATTTCAATCACTACGACACCTTGGGGTGGCGTTTTCTTTAATTTGAAACTTGAGCTAATCTTCTTTTCACACCTGATGTACGGATTTATTTATTTATTTTCTGTTGGTTCATTATCTTAAACAATCTTAATACAATTATGTGTTAAGATAAGAATACACAAATTCATATCATATTCCAGTGTATCTCTAAAGTTTCTTTCATCATTGATCGAAAATTCTATGATATTCATTTAGTCTTATCTTCCTCAATTGAAAATCTTATTCAAAACGAATATCCAACTTTACTTCATTAAAGCTTTCAGTTGATTACAAAAACGGTGAAATTGTTCGGTCACCGCAATTATTGAACTATTTTGATCCTTACGACACCTTGTGGCGTCGGTATAGACTTGTAGCTTGAGCTAATATATATATACCTTTCGCTTGACTTATCCTTGAAAGCGGTCTTAATACAACTATGTGTTAAGACAATGATACACTAAACTTTGTTGTATATCGGTGTATCCTTGCAATTCAATAAATGTCAACACATTGATTTTTCTTATATCATAATTCAATAGTTGACAAATTATTTTCATATTTTTATTTCATTCAAGCTTGTTGATTCTAAGTCTTCCTCAGTTGACAATCAAAGTAAATTTTCTATTGACAGTGAATTCTATTGTTTCTAAAAATCATTCACAACTTGAAAACATTCACATCCAGCGAAAGAACAACAGGGGATTTCGAGGAAGAACGAAAGAACAACAGGGGATTTCTTAAGGGTCTAGCGAACCTGTTGAAAGGCAAGAAGAAGAAACGTGACCATTAGTCCTTATATATGTTCTAATGTAATGTCTACTTTAAATAAAGTCCCTGCGTGGACGTTTATCGTATTTCAGTCCCTACGTGGACTTATCTTTTAGTCCCTGCGCGGACACCTATTTTGTATTGGTCCATGCGTGGACTTGTCTTTTATTAACCTCTATATAGGAATGTACTTGTTTAAAAGTCCTGTTTAGGGCAGCGTGTAATCGTATTTGAAGTTACGGAATGTTATGTTATAATTTCATTTTTATTACTATATATGAAATAAATCAAAATCATTCCTTTTAAATTAAATCTTCCTAATAAAGAATCTTAAGAGTGAAACCTAGCCAGGTGTCTGTATAAGATCCGGCCAAGATGGTAAGACCTGATTAAAAGATTCAGCTTCTCTGTTAACCTCTGTAATCATGTTAACGTTCGTGGCAGATGTGATTCGTTAAAATCGCACGCGCCATTCTTATAAAAGAATCCTCTAAAAGGATTCCAAAAGCCCAAATTAATGATTTGTAAATCATGGGTTAAATCATCAATAAAGGTGATCACTTGTTAAACATCCATTAGTGATGTGGTGCCTACGGGCCAACCATATTAAACATCCATTAGAGATGTAATGCCTATGGGCCATAATTATTGTCATATAAGACAAAAGACAGTGGTGGTCTATGACTCCCTGTCTGAAAGGGGTAAAAGAACTACGGTTCAAACCTTCATACCTTGATTCTCTGTAATCTCGGCTAATATTATAATAACGTCCTCGTGGCTAGGCTTTTATGCCACTAGCAATATTATTTGTAATTAGGATAAGTATGTTCAAATCCTAAATAAAAAGTGAGTAACAAATTAACCGGATATGGTCTTCGTTACCATGGTTAATGAATTGCCATAAAAGACAATTCAATAATAAACTCCTAAATAGAATTTTCATTATCTTCTGCAGCAGATACAAGCTACTATGGCTGATCATAATGGAGAAAATAGTCATACGAGTGAAGACGAATATAATAACGCCCAAGTACATTTAACGGGCGCTCAATTGAAAGCTCTTGTCGACAACGCTGTTCAGGCAGCTCTAGATCGACAATATACCGAATCTCGAAGCAGAACCGTATCCAGACCACTCTCCAAGCCGAAAACACACTCAAAATCCCACAGCAAACCACTGTCCAAGCCCAAGAAGGACGACGATAATCACTCGTCCAATGAAAACAGTGTTCGTCGTGAAAGGGAGTATACTGATGCATCCCGTGCCAGGGGCTGCACCTACAAGTACTTTGTGTCTTGTAAACCCCGAGACTTCACGGGGGAGAAAGGTGCCGTCGATTGTATGACGTGGCTGGATGAGATGGACACCGTGGTGGACATCAGTGGCTGTGCGGAAAGGGATGTGGTAAAGTATGTGTCACAGTCATTCAAGGGCGAGGCCCTGGCTTGGTGGAGGGCGTTGGTTCAGGCCTCGGGAAAAGCTGTGCTATACAGCATGACATGAGAGGAATTCATTTCTCTCATCAAAGAAAATTACTGCCCTCAACATGAGGTGGAAAAGATAGAATCCGATTTTGTGTCATTGGTGATGATAAACCTCGACTGCCAAGCTTACCTAACGAGCTTCAACACGATGTCTCGGTTGGTTCCATATCTGGTAACCCCGGAGCCAAGGAGAATCGCTCGTTTCATCGGTGGGTTAGCCCCCGAGATTAAGGCAAGCGTGAAGGCCTCTCGGCCAAAGACCTTCAGATCCGGGACCGACTTATCTTTGTCCCTCACCCAAGATGCGGTCCGGCAACGGTCGCTGAGGAACAAAGAGGCCGAAAAGAGGAAGCGTGAGGACGATACCTCACGAAGATCGGGCAAGAAACACCGTGGGAACGGTGATAACAAGAGAGGGTCAGAGTTGAGGAAAGATGGGCAACAATCTGGAGAGAAGCCCAAGTGCAAAAACTGCCAGAAGTATCACTTTGGGAAATGTAGGCTTGAGTCAAACTCACAGTCCCAGTCAAGGTCGTATACTTGTGGACTGTGCAAGTCCAAGGACCACAAGACTGTGGACTGCAGGAAGATAAAAGATGCGACCTGCTATAACTGCAATGAGAAGGGGCACATTAAAAGCAACTGCCCCAAATACGCCAAAAAGCCTGAAGAAACCAAGAAGAACAATGCTAGAGTCTTCAAGATGGATGTGAAGGAAGCTTTGCAAGATGATAACGTAATCACAGGTACTTTTCTCGTAAATAATATCTTTGCAAGAGTACTTGCTGAATATGCCTGTCAAAACCTTAAATGTGAAATACGAGGTAGAGCTAGCAGATGGCACAGTAGAAACCGTCGCCACTATACTAGATGGATGTGTGATATCCATTAAGAACCACTCTTTTCCACTATCTCTACTTCCCTTTAAACTGGCTGGTTTTGACATAGTTCTGGGTATGGACTGGTTATCCCACAACCAGGCCCAGATCGTCTGCAACAGAAAACATGTAGTGCTAAAGACTCCGACTGGTGAATCGCTTACCATTCGAGGAGATACGCAGTATGGATTGCCCGAGAACGTAACTATGCTCAAGGCTTCTAGATGTTTAAAAAGAGGCTGTGTCATCTACATGGCACAGGTGATTATTGAAGAGCCCAAACCAAAGATAGAGGACATTCCCGTCATTTCGGAGTATCCAGAAGTTTTCCCCGAAGATCTACCTGGGTTGCCACCAGATAGGCAAGTGGAATTCAGAATCGATATCATCCCTGGAGCAGCTCCTATTGCTAGGGCACCTTACAGGCTAGCACCAACCAAAATGAAGGAGTTGAGGACCCAGCTGGATGAACTGTTAGCGAAAGGTTTCATCAAGCCTAGTTCATCTCCATGGGGAGCACCTGTCCTGTTTGTTAAGAAGAAGGACGGATCGATGCGTCTGTGCATCGATTATTGTGAACTTAATAAAGTCACGATAAAGAATAGATATCCCTTGCCAAGGATCGATGATTTGTTCGATCAGTTGCAAGGGGCTAGTTATTTCTTAAAGATCGACTTGAGGTCGGGCTACCATCAGCTGAAAGTCAGAGATGAAGACGTACATAAAACAACATTTAGGACTCGTTACGGTCACTACGAGTTCCTAGTGATGCCTTTTGGGCTCACAAATGCACCGGCTGCGTTCATGGATCTCATGAATCGCGTCTGCAAGCCGTACTTAGACAAATTCGTCATCGTGTTCATCGACGACATTCTTATCTACTCAAAGAACAAAGCTGACCATGAGAAACACCTTCGTTGTATTCTCAAACTACTGCATCGCGAGAAACTATATGCCAAATTCTCTAAATGCGAATTCTGGCTTCGAGAAGTCCAATTTCTTGGGCATGTCGTCAGCGAGCGTGGTATCCAGGTGGATCCCGCTAAGGTAGAGGCGGTCATGAATTGGCAAGAGCCAAAGACGCCTACAGAGATCCGTAGTTTCCTGGGGTTAGCAGGATACTACAGAAGATTCATTGAAAATTTCTCAAGGATTGCTGCGCCCTTAACTTCTCTAACCAAGAAGAAGATAAAATTTGTTTGGGGCCCTAAGCAGCAAGAATCCTTTGATATTCTGAAGCAAAGGCTGAGCAACGCTCCTGTGCTGACACTACCGGAAGGTACCGAAGAGTTAGTAGTTTACTGCGGCGCGTCACACACTCGCATGGGGTGTGTGCTCATGCAAAAAGGCAAGGTTATTGCCTATGCGTCGAGACAGTTGAAGGTGCACGAAAAGAATTACACCACCCATGATTTGGAGTTGGGTGCCGTTGTGTTCGCATTAAAACTGTGGAGGCATTATCTGTACGAAATCAAGTTTGTGATCTATTCAGATCACAAGAGCCTTCAACATCTGTTTAATCAGAAGGAATTAAACATGAGGCAACGCCATTGGATGGAAACCTTAAATGATTATGATTGTGAAATCAGATATCATCCCGGCAAGGCGAATGTAGTCGCTGATGCCCTGAGTAGAAAGGAAAAGGTGAAACCCATCCGGATCAATGCTAAGAGCATTGAAGTAAAGAATAATCTGATTGAAAGGGTGTTAGCTGCACAGAGAGAAGCTGTGTTGGAAGCTAACTATCCTAAAGAGAAGCTGGGAGTGACTGAGGAGCAGTTAACTCTTAGCAGTGCGATTGAATGGGCGAATATGGGTTCCTATTTATGGAGGACTACGAGATGTTATCCTCCAGGAAGCCCATAGTTCCAAATATTCTGTCCATCCTGGAGCGGATAAAATGTATCAGGATCTAAAGGCAAATTATTGGTGGAAAGGCTTGAAAAAGTCCGTAGCCGCTTATGTAGCCAAATGCTTGACTTGTGCGCAAGTCAAGGCCGAGCATCAAAAGCCGTCTGGCTTGCTACAACAACCTGAACTTCCTGAATGGAAGTGGGAATGTGTAACTATGGATTTTATCACCAGGTTACCCAAGACAAGCAAGGGAAATGACACAATATGGGTTATAGTCGATAGACTGACTAAGTCAGCTCATTTCTTACCCATCAAGGAGACTTATAGCTCCGACACATTAGCCCAGTTATACGTTGATAAGATTGTAGCCTTACACAGCATACCTGTGTCTATTATCTCGGATCGAGATACTAGGTACACGTCTCGTTTCTGGAAAAGCTTCCAGCAATCTTTGGGCACACGCTTGAATTTTAGTACGGCTTACCATCCTCAGACAGACGGTCAGAGTGAGCGTACTATTCAAATGTTAGAAGACATGCTGCATGCATGTGCTATTGATTTAGGTGGTAGTTGGGATAAGAACCTACCACTAATCGAATTCTCCTACAACAATAGCTACCATACCAGCATAAAGGCTGCGCCTTTCGAGGCATTATACGGTAGAAAGTGTAGATCGCCTGTTTGTTGGGCGGAAGTTGGAGAGGTCCAATTATCAGGACCAGAGATAGTCTTCGAAACAACGGACAAGATTGTCCAGATTCGAGAACCTCTCAAGGCTGCCCGTGATAGGCAGAAAAGTTACGCCGATCTAAAGCGTAAGGATTTTCACTTCGAAGTGGGTGAAAAGGTATTACTTAAAGTATCACCCTAGAAGGGGGTGATGCGTTTCGGTAAGAAGGGCAAACTGAGCCCGAGATACATAGGACCTTTCGAGGTTATCGAACGTGTCGGGTCAGTTGCCTATAAGTTGAACTTACCAGAAGAGCTCAATGGAATTCACAATGTGTTCCACATCTGCAATCTAAAGAAGTGCTTCGCTGATGAATCATTGGTGATCCCACACACAGATGTGCATATAGATGAGAGCTTGAAGTTTGTGGAGAAGCCTTTGTCGATTGAAGACCGACAGGTGAAAAAGCTTCGAAGAAAGCATGTACCTATAGTTAAGGTTAAATGGGATGCCCGGAGACGTCCTGAATTCACGTGGGAGGTTGAATCCACGATGAAAGAGAAATACCCTTATTTGTTTGAGTAAATCTCGGGTCGAGATTTATTTTAAGGGGGTGAGGATGTAACACCTCGAAATTTTGTGTCCAATAATGTGTTGACACGTATCATGAGTTTACACGTGGCATTAAATATTAAATAAAGGACTAATGTTGACAACCTTGAAAGTATGTAAATTCGAGGGTTATAAATATCAACATAGGGTAAATATAATGTATAGTAACCCTAAACGATGCTCGTACCTTCGAACGAATAAATCATGGATCGTACGGAAGCAAAACGCGGAAGAAAGTGAGAGATTACGAGCTGCAGGGGTTAACTGTGTCAACATGTTTAATTATACCTCTGAGTGACCCTTTGACGAACCCGAGGCTTTGTAACAGTAAAATACGCTCACTAGAATGTACTGTATAAATTCCGCGAAGTTCTGTTTTAAAACGAGAAAGTTATGATCAAATTCGTACGAGAAGGGCTAAAAGCGTCAACAATGAAAGTTAAGGCTTTTCGGATAGTAATTAAACTAACTGGGGGCTTGACAGTACGGGTAAATGGCACGAGGCCCTTAATTGTAAATAACCGAGGGCCATATCGCAAAGTTACCCCTTCAAACCCGAAAGGTTAAGGTATTAATTACAAAGATTTAGGCAATGATTATAAAAGATTTAGAAATCTTGAAAATCAGACCTAATGCGGGCCGCGTAAAGGTTTTACATAAGTTAACGCGGGCCGCGAGCCTCCTGCATTACGCGTGCTGACATGAAGATTCAGGCGGCCCGCGTACAAGGCTGCCTGATCTCCCATGCGGGCCGCGTGAACCACCCAGATGCAGAAACTTTGGACAGACTTGTTGTTTGAAGTTGTGAACGACCAAAAAGGCAATAAATGAAGCATGGGTGCCCTCTACTTGGCTCCTATCATCCAGGGCCACCTGCTGATCATCCATACTCCATTATAGGATGAGTTGTGATGATCCTAAGCCTCATTTTGCACTATAAAAGGCCATGCATAGTTCACAATTGAATCACACCTCTAAACACATCTTCTGATCATTCCTGGAGCTCCAAAGCTTTCTTCTATCATCCTAAGTCGTGCACTAAGCCTCTGTAAGTATGCCAAACCTTCTATGGCTTTGTTTTCGCTTAGTTTAGCTTAAAAGTCAATCCGTCGTAACTAATGATTGACTTTGCGATAAATCACGAATGGTCCGGTGAATTGTCGAATCAAAAGTAGTTATGTGTTGGTATTTATGTGGGTAATAAACCCTTAAAAGGGTTCCCCCTGATCACCACTCTAACTAGTTCAAACGGAGAGTCAAACATGCTTAGAAAAAGTCAACAGAAAGCTATTTTGCGATTTTACATATAATCTGTAATGTAGATGGTATGCAACCTGTTTGAACACTCATAAAACATGATAATAAGTATATTAATACGTCTAAGCTTGTTTGATCCGGCCATTTGCTATATTGACCCGGTTCGGAGCCGAATGTCGCAAAAGTTTGACTTTTGCTTTGACTTCAGTTCTGACCCGTTAAAGTTCGATTTATATATGCCTTAGGACTCTCTTAGGACCAGGTTACATGATGGTGTAAACCTCTGTGACCGGTTCGTTGTTTGTCCGAGTCTTTTACGTATTTCGGACATGTGAAGGGACCATAACCTTGCTTACTAAATTCTAAGCATGTCCCTAAAATTTCGTGTCAATCAGAGGTCTAGAATAGGAGTTATGCTAAATAGCGCAAATTGCGAAACTTTAGTAATTAAATAGCGCAATTAGCATAACGCCTATCTAAACCCGGATTTCGACACCAACCCTTTTACTCACTAAT
The DNA here is from genome assembly GCF_002127325.2 of Helianthus annuus. NCBI lineage: Eukaryota > Viridiplantae > Streptophyta > Magnoliopsida > Asterales > Asteraceae > Helianthus > Helianthus annuus. The sequence goes on along the minus strand of NC_035433.2, from coordinate 11,517,049 downwards.
GTAAAATAATATTTTGGGATTTTTAAAGATTTTTAATTATTTTTAACCTGCTCATAACCTGCGGTTATGGCAACGGTTCGGTAAATACCGAATATACCCTTTTCGGCCATAACTTGAGTTCTATAAGGTCTTTTGAACTGATTCCAGTTGCTACTGATTTTAAATAATAAAGTATTTTGAACTTTATAAACTGATCGGGAAACTCAGATTTCCTGTAGAACTCAGAAACCTCTTTTATAATCTTTAAAAAGACCGAAGTACCCCTACGGGGCATAAAATGAACTTAAACTAGTTACGGGCATCACGGAAGGTATCCTACTGATACCACAACCTCTTTAAGGCATATTGACTTAGGAAACAAGTGTAGGACTCTTACGGTTACCCGTTGCGCCTTTTGCGCGCACGGTTCGGCTTATGTAACTAGTTTACATAAATTAGCCGATACGGGTCAAACCATATTATTTTGACCCCAAAATCCAGATTGTGAATCTTAAACCCATATAAAACAAGCCTTCAAACTTGTTGGGTCAGAATCACATTCCATTCCCGGTTTTCGCCTTTCACGCGATTAAACCGTATCTATCCTTTGAAACTGACCGGTCTAGGCTACGGCTAATATAAAGACCCGTTAGGATTCTAATAGGTTATTTTAAAACCTTCGTTCCAGAATAGGAGCCCAGTAAAAGATATCTGTGATTTAATCAATTAAGGACAATACTTTCAAAGGTAAATACTTTTAACTTATTTTCCGTTATACGGGCTTGGGTTACGGTATCTAAAATTCCGCTTGGTCGGGCAATTGACTCCAACTCATTAGTAGTTGGGTATTATCAATGTGACCCGTTTAAAAATTGTTTTGTTAGCTTAAAGCCTTTGGGGGCTTAATGACCATGTCCCGGATATCCTCAGCAGCATTCACGAAATGGCCACGACCTTGACATTCGGGTGTAGGCGTACACCCGGCATTATGTCCGCAATTATAAAGGCATAGCCGTTGGTTACCCGCCACGGTGTTATATGCTAAGTGGTGTGTCTATTAATCTTTAACCCGGACTAGATCCGGGCTACTAGACGCATAGTAACATGTAATTCTTTACAAGATTTAATTATAAATTATCCCAAGTTATAAAAGAGTTTGTGCCTTGTGCATTCAAATCAATTTTAATAAACATTTTACAAAAGTGTCGGTTGAATGTATTTACCAGTGTAAACTGACGTATTTTCCCAAAAAGATTAAGTGCAGGTACTAAACGTAATCGGCTGGCTATAGCTCCTTAGCATCCTAAAGAGTCTCGCAAGCTTTTGATGCCTTGTCTGTTGAACAATACTTTTTATTATTTTGATCCCCCTGTGGATACCATTCGACTATTTGTGATACATTCGATATTACAATTAATGGTTGAATTATATTTATCCTTATGCTTCCGCTGTGCATTCATATAATTGTGTGGTTTGACTATATTGTTGCCAACTACGTCACGGTAATCCCCCACCGGGCCCACCGGTGAGACACGTGGAAATCGGGGTGTGACACGCGGGCCGCGACAGCTTGAAGGTCTCCGGATGTGCATGAAGGCCACGTGTCGTTACACGCGTCAAGACCCTCGATGACTCCGCAATCCCGATCTGATCCACACTTCCACGCGGGCCGCGTAAGGTTCGGCCGAAAGTTCACGCGGGCCGCGAGGCGCCCTGTTTCCAGCCTATATATAGCAGCCGATAGTTTCAATTCAAAGTCGCTCAATTCTTTTCTTCTTTTAGCTTCTGTTATAGCAAAATAGTAGCTCGGGATTATACCTTCTAAATCCCGAAACTCTGCACGTTATTAGGGTAATAACACTAATCACTAGTACGATACTTTATCCGATCGATTGAGACTATCCGATTGATGTTTAAGTGCTGCTCAAACTCGGGTTATACTTTGTCATTCGTCGTGAATTCGATGGATGTTTAAGTATCGCACTTTGTCATTCGTTGTGAGAGTTTTTATCTCGTGATTATCGTTATAGTTGAATTGATGTTATACACTAATACGAGTTCCATTGTATCTAGAAATTAGAACTTGTAAGCAAGGAATTGCTAGAGTACTTAATAGCTAAGTAAATATAATAGTTAAATAAACTTAGCAGTTAAGTTAGCTGAGTAGATTAATTAATCAGTTAATCAAAATTAATTAAGTTAATCAAGATTAATTAAGTTAATCCAGATTAATTAAGCTAAGCAAGATTAATTAAAGCTTAATTAAGTCAATTAAATATAAAATAGATAATATCAAAGGAAGGTGCTAGGAAGGTATAAGAGGATATATATAAGTGAATAGGAAGCTTCCTAGAAGATGTATAGGTAACTTCCTAGGAAAGTTATAGGTAATTTCCTAGAAACACAAAGGAAACTTCCTAGAACTTTCATACTTCTTACCTATAAATAGGAAGCTTAGGAATTCATTTCCTTTGTTCACTTCTTCTATTCTTCTCTATACGTTGGTGTCCTAACCAGTAATCACCAAAGCGATGTTCTGTCCGATCGATTCAGGAACCATCTAACGACTACCAAAGTGTTGTGCTTTGTGAATTTCAGTAAACGGAATCCAAAGTGCTGTACTTTGTGAATTTCGTTAAACGGAATCCAAAGTACTATACTTTGTGAGTTCATTAAATGGATACCAAAGTACTGTCTGAATAAGACATTACTTTGTGAAATTCGTTATGGTTAGAATCTCGTGACTACCGTTAAGGTTTGATTTGGGTTTTACACAAATACGTATTCCACTCTGTTAAACTATATGTTTAACTACCAGAATACTCCCAACTACACAATTACAATCAAGCAAACTATTAAATCATCAGAAGATTCAGAACAATAAAGTATATGCTTAAATAACGAAAGAAGTAGAATCCAGAAGCTTGTTAAATCAATACTGCATGCCCATACTGTGAGTCATTCTCTTTTATTCAAAGTGTTTTATAAAATCTTAAATATTTTCAGAGTTATAATTACAGGGATTAAGTTTATGTAATCACCAAATTGCAGCCGGTATGTGGGGTTTTGTGCACATTACTATTTTTATCACTTTAGGTGGGCGAGCCTAAAACTTGTGATACTCGTCACTATTGGGGCGACGGGACCCAATAGTGGTATGACCACAGTCACAGATACGGTCGAGTGACAAATATCTATTTTGGAAAATTGGTTGATAAAAACATTGTAATCTCCCTTAATACTGTAAATTATAACAATGTGTCATTTTATAAAACCTGAATGAACTCCCTCAGTATTTCCCGCTGACAAAACCTTTTTAAAACGCGTTTCAGGTAATTACGGTAGATTGAAGTAAGAATTGGATCCGGCACCGAACGACATCAGGAAGTGGCTTATTTTATTAATTAAATCAAATTAAGAAATATTGTTTTATATAATCAAATTTATTTATTTTAAAAGCTACCATTGCAAAATGTGGGTTTTATCCCATCTATTTAATAAATAAAAATCCGGTGTTTCTAAACTCTGATATTTTCCTAACTCACGGTCCTGATGAAATTTCCGCTGCAAATGTTTTTCAAAAATAACCACCGGTACCACTGGGCTGCTCACGGCACCCGATTCCGTCTAGGATGGGGTCGGGGGTCGTGACACCCTTGTTCCTGTAACTCGAATCCTAGCCCGTTATAGCCCATTTTAATTTTAAACCATTTTGAACCTTACGCCTTTTTTACTCTTTGGTCGAGGTTCTCGGCGTTGAAAAATCATTGTAAACTAAAACACACGTGTATATATTGACATTTAAGAGATATACAGTCAAGTAAAATCAAGGGCAATGGTGATATATATATATATGCGGATTAGACACCAAAAAAACACTCAACAAATGGCTACAATTTAAGAAATGTGTTTAGTAATGGCATCAGATTCCTAATTGTTGGAGAAATGTCTGGTGGCAAGAAAAGCTACTTCTACGAGGCTGTCAAGTGTTTTCACTCGACGATTCCATGCTTGGGTGGTTGGTTTAGACCTTGTTCATGTAACTCGAATCCTAGCCCGGTATATCCCATTTTAATTTTACACCATTGTGAATCTTACGCCTTTTTTACTCTTTGATCGAGGTTCTCGGCATTAAAAAATCTTCGTAAACTAAATCACATGTGTATATGTTGTCATTTAAGAGATAGAGAGTCAAGAAAATCAAGGGCAATGGTGATACATATGCGGATTAGAGACAAAAAATAACACTAAACAAATGGCATCAATTTAAGGAATGTGTTTATTGAAGACATCAGATTCCTAATTGATGGAGAAAGGTCTGGTGGCAAGAAAAACTGTTTCTAGGAGGTGTCAAGTGTTTTCGCTCGACGATTCCATTCTTGGGTGGTTGGTTTGGCCCTTGTTCATGTAACTCGAATCCCAGCCCGGTATATTCCATTTTAATTTTACACCATTGTGAACCTTACACCTTTTTTACTCTCTGATCGAGGTTCTCGGCATTGAAAAATCTTCGTAAACTAAATCACACATGTATATGTTGACATTTAAGAGATATACAATTAAGGGCAATGGTGATATAAATGCGGATTAGACACAAAAAAAAAAAAAAAAACACTTAACAAATGGTTACAATACGGAATTTATTTAGTGACGGATTCTGTAACATTCCTATTTTTATCATGTAAATTATAGGTTTGGTTAAATTTATTAAACCACTAGTAACTAGTAACTAGTTATTTTTATTCAACCCGAATAATTTTAAACACTATTTTATATAATTAGTTGAAATATTATACCAAATAATTGGCCTATGTATGAGTAATCTGTCTAATAAAAATAAAAGTATATAAAAAGTTATATTATTAGACAGGTATATTACGGGTAAGTTAAATGTTAGAAATATGAAGTTCCTAAACGGGCCTAGAAACCCTATAATAATTAAATTATAAAAATACATTGTATTTTGAACCTACTTTAATTTTAATAAAACTTAGACCCAAATGTAGACAAAAATATTCTCGTCCTAAAGACATATTTATTATTTTCTAGAACGTTGTAGTTTAGAAGTTATACGCATCAAATAAGTAAAGCAGTTAAATTAATATATATTAATATATATAATAAAAAAAAAAGAAAAGCTAACATATGTACCATACGTGTACATTAAAAAGAAAAACAATAATAAAAGTAGATATGTATTGTGAATGTATACGTGGTGACCACAAATAGAATTTCAAATGCCTACGTGTGTGGGTAATGGAGTAGGCTCCAAGCAAACACTGATTATAAATAGAATGCAAACTTCATTTTAGTACATCTTTCCATCGCCCTCTCTACACTCTAATATACTCCATATTTTTTTTATTCACCCTATAATACTCTAAAAAGCCCTGCTCCGTTTTAAGTATTGTAACTCCCGATCACCGCTATCCTTTCCGATTGATCTGAGTCCCATAACGCATGTCAGGGCTCTGCCCGACTAAGTTCGTTGGGATTCTGTCTCGGGACATCGGGATAAGGTTGAATTAGGAGTATTATACTTACCACGAGTGCAATATATATATTTTTTTAGCCCAAAAAGTTATACCCAAAATTTATACCAGGAGGTTTTCTAGTTGAACCCTAAAGTTACACAGTGGGTCCATTCCTTTTTCCCACCATTTTATTCTCCTTTTGTAAGTTATCCAAAACTATTATTTATTATTTATTATTTCTATTTTGTAAACAAACTTTCATCAAAAGTCATGCCTATTATTTTATTTACCCAATAGGGAACCATAGTTGAGACACCCAAGTAATCCTGCACAACTCCTAAAATTTTCGTAGCAATCAGAATCAGGATCAGGGCCCCTAAAACTCAGGGGGGATAAACCCTAGTTGATAATTATCAACTAAATTCGTTGTACAGATTCTAAATTGATTTTAAAATGAGTCAGCAAAGCTAGTCCCGAAACCAGGTAGGCTAGGTAAATAGACTACACCCTTTACGGACCGTAAGGGTAAGTCCTTACGGACCGTAAGCCTACCGGTTTCCTTTACGGACCGTAAGGGTTAAGTCATACGGTCCGTAAGGGAGTCCCAAAATTCACTATAAATAGCAGACATTGGCAGTAGCTTTCTGAAGTTGAAACGACATAAATTGGTGGCCTGTACGTCGAATTAGAGCTATAATACTACAATTAAACACACACTGCACTCGAATCGCTGCCGCAGAACAGGGTAATTACTCGATCGCTATTACGATTCATTTTCCGAGATCAATATATCCAAAGAATGTTTAAGTGCCGCCCACATTAGGGTTATACTTTGTCGTTCGTCGTTAATTCGATGAATGAGTTTAAATATCGCACTTTGTCGTTCGTTGTGAGAATTTGATCTCGTGAGTTATCGTAAAAGCTGTATTGATCATTAACCCGGTTTTTGTGAAATTCGTTAAGGTTCGAATCTCATACCGTTAAGGTTTGATTTGGATTTTGCACCAATACGTAATCCATTCTGTTAAACCACCAAAAACACTCCCAACTACACCCTTACAATCAAACAAACTATTAAATCATCAGAAGATCCAGAATAATAAAGTGCATGCTTAATTATCGGGAAAAGTAGAATCAAGAAGTTTGTTAACTCAATCCTGCATGATGATTAGTGAGTCACTCCCCTTTTATAAACTTTTTTCTCACAGTTTATGAGTCATTCTTCTTTTTATTAACTGTTTTACAATACCCCAAATCATTTTTCAGAGTTATAATTACAGTGATTAAGTTTATGTAATCACCAAATTACAGCCGGTATGTGGGGTATTGTGCACAATATTATTATTATTATTGTTTCCTTCACATTAGGTGGGCGAGCCTAAAGTGATATACGTCACTCATTGGGACAGCCAATGGTGATATGACCACAGTCACAGAGCTGGTCTGTGACAAATACCTATTCTTGAAAGTTGGTTGATAATAAACATATGTAAAAACTCTTGATACTGTAAATTATAACAAATGTGTCGTTTTCAGTAAAATGAATGAACTCACTCAGTATTTCCCGCTGACAAAACCTTTTTAAAACGCGTTTCAGGTAATTACAGTAGATTGGAGTAAGGATTGGATCCGGCACTAAAAGACTTCAAGAAGTGGCTTATTTTATTAATCAAATCAAATTAAGAAATATTGTTTTTATTAAAAGCTACCTTTGAAACAATGGAATTCATTCCATCTATTTAAATAAAATCCGGTGTGTTTTCTAAACTCTGATATTTTTCCTAACTCACGATCCTGATGAAATTTCCGCTGCAATATTTTTGAAAATCATCACCGGTACCACTGGACTGCTCGCGGCTTCCGATTCCGGCTAGGATGGGGTCGGGGGTCGTGACAGATTCAGATTCCTAATTGATGGAGAAAGGTCTGGTGGCAAGAAAAGCTGCTTCTAGGAGGTTGTCAAGTGTTTTCGCTTGACGATTCCATTCTTGGATGGTTGGTTTGGCCCTTGTTCCTGTAACTCGAATCCTAGCCCGGTATATCCCATTTTAATTTTACACCATTATGAACCTTACGCCTTTTTTACTCTCTGATCGAGGTTCTCGGCATTGAAAATTATTCGTAAACTAAATCACACGCGTGTATGTTGACATTTAGGAGATATACAGTCAAGAAAATCAAGGGCAATGGTGATATATATACGGATTAGCCACCAAAAATAACACTCAACAAATGGCTACAATGTAAGGAATGTGTTTAGTGACGGCATCAGATTTCTAACTGATGGAGAAAGGTCTGGTGGGAAGAAAAGCTGCTTCTAGGAGGTTGTCAAGTGTTTTCGCTCGACGATTCCATTCTTGGGTGGTTGGTTTGGCCCTTGTTCCTGTAACTCGAATCCTAGCCCGGTATGTCCTATTTTAATTTTGAAATATTGTGAACCTTACGCCTTTTTTACTCTTTGATTGAGGTTCTCAGCATTGAAAATTTTTTGTAAACTAAATCACACTTGTGTATGTTGACATTTAAGAGATATACAGTCAAGAAAATCAAGGGCAATGGTGATATATATATGCGGATTAGACCCCAAAAAAACACTCAATAAATAGCTACAATTTAAGGAATGTGTTTAGTGACGACATCAGATTCTTAATTGATGGAGAAAGGTCTGGTGGCAAGAAAAGCTGCTTCTAGGAGGTTGTCAAGTGTTTTCGCTAGACGATTCCATTCTTGAGTGGATGGTTTGGCCCTTGTTCCTGTAACTTGCTAGACCATTATATCTCATTTTAATTTTACATCATTGTGAACCTTACGCCTTTTTTACTCTCTAATCGAGGTTCTCGACATTGAAAAATCTTCGTAAACTAAATCACACGTGTATATGTTGACATTTAAGAGATATACAGTCAAGAAAATCAAGGGCAATGGTGATATATATGCGGATTAGACACAAAAAAAAAACACTCAACAAATGGCTACAATTTAAGGAATGTGTTTAGTGACGGTATCAGATTCCTAATTGATGGACAAAGGTCTGGTGGTTAGAAAATCTGCTTCTATGAGGTTGTCAAGTGTTTTCGCTCGACGATTCCATTCTTGGGTGGTTGGTTTGGCCCTTGTTCCTGTAACTCGAATCCTAGCACAGTATAACCCATTTTAATTTTACACCATTGTGAACCTTACACATTTTTTACTCTCTAATCGAGGTTCTCGACATTGAAAAATCTTCTTAAACTAAATCACACGTGTATATGTTGGTAATTAAGAGATATACAGTCAAGAAAATCAAGGGCAATGGTGATATATATGCGGATTAGACACAAAAAAAACACTCAACAAATGGCTACAATTTAAGGAATGTGTTTCCATTTACATAATACTTTTTATTTTAGGACCAATATGCTCCTATCCTGGTTTCTCATACCAGTATTAGTCTCTAGTAGGTTATGATAGAGCTGACAATGGCAAAGATAGGGGTCAACAGTCAACACCCATTATTTTATTTGGGTTAAATTCTCAATTGCCACTCACCATTACATGTAAAAGAACACCACCCATGACCAGAGCCTTAATTTACTTTCTTTTTTCTAATATATATATATATATATATATATATATATATATATATATATATATATATGGGGGGAGGTTCATTTGAGAAGAAAATTAAATTGAGAAGAAAAAGAATAAAGGGTACAATTGTAAAACATTAAATAGTTTTTCTCTCATCTCATATATTATTATTTTTGACTAATTAATTAGTCATAAAGAGTACCATCCTACACACTAAATTTTTTTCCTAGACACATCAAAATTTATCCTACACTGTTGGTGCACTGAATGTCTGTCAACTATGCCTTAATCGAGTCTTAGGTCTAGATAGGTTAGATCGGAGTCGGAAAACAGAAATTAGGGTTTTAGTTGTTAATTTCGCTCCTAATGACATGTAGGTCATGAGAAGCGAAATCAGTTAGACATGTTATTTCGCTCCTGTGTGCTTAGCATGTTAATTTCGCTCCTAGGTGTCTAGGGGGTTTCGCCCGAAAATCACATAGGGGTTTCGCTCAAGTTGTTTGGAGCGAAACCAGCAGGTCTATAAATAGGAGTTGTGTGATTTCGCTTGGGTAAGTAGTGGGAGCGAAATCTAAGCTGAGGTGCTGCCGGATTTTTGTCAGAATACATTGTAAAAGCTTGGATTTCAGTAATATAAATTGGAATTAAAGAGGAAAAGCTGTTGTTACTTTGTCTACACTGATTCTGCCTTTGTACACAAAGATGAACTGCCTTAACTGACTATTTAAGGTCATACAACGGTCCAACAAGTGGTATCAGAGCTCAGGACAAGGAGTTCATACTACTATAGCTTGATCGAGGTTCTCGGCATTGAAAATTATTCGTAAACTAAATCACACGCGTGTATGTTGACATTTAGGAGATATACAGTCAAGAAAATCAAGGGCAATGGTGATATATATACGGATTAGCCACCAAAAATAACACTCAACAAATGGCTACAATTTAAGGAATGTGTTTAGTGACGGCATCAGATTCCTAATTGATGGAGAAAGGTCTGGTGGGAAGAAAAGCTGCTTCTAGGAAGTTGTCAAGTGTTTTCGCTCGACGATTCCATTCTTGGGTGGTTGGTTTGGCCCTTGTTCCTGTAACTCGAATCCTAGTCCGGTATGTCCCATTTTAATTTTACACCATTGTGAACCTTACGCCTTTTTTACTCTCTGATCGAGGTTCTCGGCATTGAAAATTTTTTGTAAACTAAATCACACGTGTATATGTTGACATTTAAGAGATATACAGTCAAGAAAATCAAGGGTTATGGTGATATATATATATGCGGATTAGACCCCAAAAAAACACTCAACAAATAGCTACAATTTAAGGAATGTGTTTAGTGATGGCATCAGATTCTTAATTGATGGAGAAAGGTCTGGTGGCAAGAAAAGCTGCTTCTAGAAGGTTGTCAAGTGTTTTTGCTAGATGATTCCATTCTTGGGTGGATGGTTTGGCCCTTGTTCCTGTAACTTACTAGCCCGTTATATCCCATTTTAATTTCACATCATTGTGAACCTTACGCCTTTTTTACTCTCTGATCGAGGTTCTCGGCATTGAAAAATCTTCGTAAACTAAATCACACGTGTATATGTTGACATTTAAGAGATATATAGTCAAGAAAATCAAGGGCAATGGTGATATATATGCGGATTAGACACAAAAAAACACTCAACAAATGGCTACAATTTAAGGAATGTGTTTAGTGACGGTATCAGATTCCTAATTGATGGAGAAAGGTCTAGTGGCTAGAAAATCTGCTTCTAGGAGGTTGTCAAGTGTTTTCGCTCGACGATTCCATTCTTGGGTAGTTGGTTTGGCCCTTGTTCCTGTAACTCGAATCCTTGTCCAGTATGACCCATTTTAATTTTACACCATTGTGAACCTTACACCTTTTTACTCTCTAATCGAGGTTCTCGGCATTGAAAAATCTTCGTAAACTAAATCACACGTGTATATGTTGGCAATTAAGAGATATACAGTCAAGAAAATCAAGGGCAATGGTGATATATATGCGGATTAGACACCAAAAAAAAAACACTCAACAAATGACTACAATTTAAGGAATGTGTTTCCATTTACATAATACTTTTTCATTTTAGGACCAATGTGCTCCTATCCTGGTTTCTCATACTAGTATTAGTCTCTAGTAGGTTATGATAGAGCTGACAATGGCAAAGATAGGGGTCAACAGTCAACACCCATTATTTTATTTGGGTTAAATTCTCAATTGCCAGTCACCATTACATGTAAAAGAACACCACCCATGACCAGAGCCTTAATTTACTCTCTTTTTTCTAATATATATATATATATATATATATATATATATATATATAGGGGGAGGTTCATTTGAGAAGAAAATTAAATTGAGAAGAAATAGAATAAAGGGTACAATTGTAAAACATTAAATAGTTTTTCTCTCATCTCATTTATTATTATTTTTGACTAATTAATTAGTCATAAAGAGTATCATCCTACACACTAAAATTTTTGCCTAGACACATCAAAATTTATCCTACACTGTTGGTGCACTGAATGTCTGTCAACTACGTCTTAATCGAGTCTTAGGTCTAGATAGGTTAGATCGGAGTCGGAAAACAGAAATTAGGGTTTTAGTTGTTAATTTCGCTCCTAATGACATGTAGGTCATTAGAAGCGAAATCAGGTAGATATGTTATTTCGCTCCTGTGTGCTTAGCATGTTAATTTCGCTCCTAGGTGTCTAGGGGGTTTCGCCCGAAAATCACATAGGGGTTTCGCTCATGTTGTTTGGAGCGAAACCAGCAGGTCTATAAATAGGAGTTGTGTGATTCCGCTTGGGTAAGTAGTGGGAGCGAAATCTAAGCTGAGGTGCTGTCGGATTTTTGTCAGAATACATTGTAAAAGCTTGGATTTCAGTAATATAAAGAGGAATTAAAGAGGAAAGTTGTTGTTACTTTGTCTACACTGATTCCGCCTTTGTACACAAAGATGAAGTGCCTTAGCTGACTATTTAGGGTCATACAACGGTCCAACAAGTGGTATCAGAGCTCAGGACAAGGAGTTCATACTACTACAGCTTGATTCTACCAGATTCTCTTACTTCTACTCACTTCTTCTCATACTTTTCTGATTTGAACTGGTTCCTACGGTTGAAATGGCTTGAATTTAGAGTATATTGTGTAAAACATACAATTAACAAACCCTAGAAAGTATCAGGTTAAAACACGGATTAAAAATGGTAAAAACAACCTAAAAACCTGATTTCGCTCGAAACAAACATCGAAGGTTTCGCTCTTAAGTGTCTGATTTCACTCGAGATTCATTGGTCATTTGGGGCGAAATACTTGATTTCGCTCGTAAGGACATAAGTTTCTAAATTCGCTCGAAAGTTAATCTCTGATTTCGCTCCAACTCAGAGATTTTCTGATTTCGCTCGAACCGTATTGTTGATTTCGCTTGTAATCAGATTATTTCTGATTTCGCTCGAGAGTACATTTTTGATTTCGCTCGAAATTACTAATTTCGCTCGAAACCACTGGTTTTTCAAAATTTCGAAAATTTTTCTAAGTATTTGCTGATTTTTTCAGGTACGTTCAAGATGGATGATATTTTCATGAACCTGTTTAGTGACATGTATGCGTTTGCTGGAAATTCAGGAGACGATACATCTTCGAGCAATACTAATGAGAACCCGCCAACAGCAAAGAAGAAATTATCGGATGCTTTGGAAGTTGAAAGTGGCTTCGGAACTTACAACAAACCACCGAAGTTGATGGCTATTGAGGAATATAGTCGGTGGGCAAAGAAGTTCGAAGACTGGTTGATGGCTTTTGCGTTTCCTAGTTGGAAGAGTCACAAAAATGGATACGATGCTGGAGGCAAAAAGGGTGAAACTTTATCATCATCTGAGGAGATAGAGTCGTTTGTGGCTGAACAGAAATGTGTTGCGTTGTTATTCCAATCCATTCGAGAAGACATAATCTCTTTAATCGAATACTCTAGTGCAAAAGATCTCTGGGATAAGTTGAAAACCAAATGTTTAGGAAGTACAGAAATTGTGAGAAACAAAAAGAAACTTCTTAGGAAAGAGTTTGATTTGTTCGGTTGTTTAAAGAATGAGTCAGTTTGTAAAATGATTGAGAGGTTTGGGCACCTGAAGCTGGAACTAGCTAGACATGGAATTACTTATTCTGAAGATGAGCTAGTTGACAAATTGTTCGATTCGTTACCAGACGAGATGGATTGGCGATATTATGCGCTGATGTTGAAAAATACTATTGAGGCACCAGAAGTGTTGACTGTAGGTTTGCTGATTGAGAAACTCGAGAGTCACGAGTTGGAATTGAAGAAGACATACAAAGTCAATCACTCATCGTACCAGCAGAACTTGGATTTGTATTATCCAAAGAGCATGATGCCGAAGAACAATTCTCCCAAAACTGCATTTTCTGCTGAGAATGTCTCCACAACATACAAAGAAAGCCAAAACAGTGGATATCACAGTGGATATCACGATGGATCTTCATCAAATTCAAATCAATCTGAGGCAAAGAATTTATTTCAGTGCAATGTCGCTGTAGACATGAATAACGCTCAGAACTTCAGCGAAGAGTCGGCGAAACAGCAGATGGTTTTCCTAGCGTCGGTGTTGGAATCGTATGAAAGCCTTGTAGCAGGGAAGATTGGCAACACCAACCTGACAAAAGAGGACTATGATCAAATAGATCCTGAAGAAATGGAACTAATTGACATAAGGTGGTGCATGGCTAGTCAATTGGTGGACCATCTACCAAATTGGGCTTTGACAAGTCTAAGGTGACATGCTTCAAGTGTAAGCAGAAAGGTCACTTTAAGCGAGAATGCAGAAACGCGTATGCTGATGAGTCTGAGAACCCGTTCAGAGAAGATTATTACAAGATGGCAATATATCATCAGAACAAATCGGAGCCGCCAAGAATGAAGCAGATTGAAGATAACAAAGAGAAATCTAGGGCTCTTGCGGTGATTCATGATGATGAAGGGTTCGATTGGAGTGAGTTGTTACCGGAAGAGGATGCGGTTGGATATGCTTTTATGGCAAAAACTGAACCTATTCCTTGGAAAGACAACAGAACTGAAGAACAAAAGTAAAATTACAGAAGAATGTTGGCCACAAACAGATTGATCAGAATTTCTGGAATCTATTCTGAAGCAAAAAGAGCAAAAGGATGGGATCCAGACAGGGAGTGTTATCTTGACCCTTATGGAAACATTGCTATTGACCATAACACTCTGGATATAGAAGCCATAATCAAGGAGTTTAAAGATGATGATGATTATTGGCAGAAGAAATGGTGGGGTAGTGGAGAAGAAGAGGAGAAAGAGAAGAAGGAGAAAGAAGAAGAGAAGTCAAAGAAGGTTCATACTGGGATCATTGATACTACTCGGGAGTTGAATGCAGAAAATCTTGGAAAAATGGCTGACAAGGTGCTGGCAGCTAAGACGCTTGAGGTAGATTCTAAATCCGTCTCTGAGTCAAAAAGCCAGGTCAGTTCAAACAAGTCAACGACTGAGTCAGGTAAGAAAGTTGGTGATAATGTTGACTGCAAAATTTGCATCAAGGAATGCAAATTTTGTCGTACTGTCACGTATCTCAATAGCAAGAAGATTGAGGATCTGACTGCAAAAGTCAGAAGTGTTGAGGATCAACTTCTTGATCGTGATAAGATGGTGAAAGCTTCAACCGATCGGTCAAAAGAATTAACTAACAAAATTGAAAATGATAAAATTGATCATGAAAAGATTAGACAAGAAAATGAAAAGTTAATTTTTGAAAACCGTCAAATCACTGAAAAATTTGAGAAGCTGAAAAGTACAATGAAAGATAATGATGACAGAAATGGTAAAACTTATAAAGAAAATGTTCAATTAAAAACAGTGCTTCGGTTAAAAGAAGAATCAATCAATGAACAACTGGATGAAATTGCTAAATTGAAACTTAAACTTCAAGAGGCTGAAATTGAAAATGAGCGAATCCAGTTGAAGCTTAAGAGTTACAACTCCGCAACCTTTGTTTTGCAACACATTGTTCCCAAACCCATCGGGAAAAACAAAGCAGGCGAAGATGTGTACTCAGATGGAACCGGGGTGGGTTTTCATCAAGTTCCACCACCAGTTCTTGAAAATTATTCAAAAAAAAAAAAAAAAAACAATCTGGGTTGGTTGAAATCGAAGAAGAGAATGAAGTTAAACTTCTTGATTCAATTGATGTTACTTTTTCTTCTTCGTCATCTGATGATAGTGTTCAGACAGAGATTGTTAAGAGCACAGCTGAAAGTGTTTTGATGTCTGATTCAGCTGAAGATGATGGATGTTTTCTGGACAAATACATTCCGAAACAAAAGTCCAAAGACAACTTAAATGATGAACCTACTCTTGTCATGTACAAGATGTCAGGATCTGATAAGTTGTATTCGGATTCAGAGTTTCCAATTGAGAATGTGAATGAGAAAAAGTTAACTAATGTTTTCAAATTGGTTGAAGTTGAGTTGTCACAAGTGAACGGTTTAAAACAAAGCAAAAGGCAAATGAACTTTGAGAAAGATAAAGCTTACTATAAAAAGCCTGTTGTTCCACCACATTTTAATAATAACAAGAATCGAAACAATTGGTCGGGTGGTTATCAGGGTGGTAAGAGTTATCAAAAGAAAAAGAATGTTCAAAACAAGAAGTTTGCTGAGAAGAAGGTGTTTGTGAACAGTTCGAGTTCACTTGCTGATGAAGAGAAAGTGATTTTTACAAAATCAAATAAAGAGTTCTTTGAGAAGAAAGCTTCACAGTCTCAGTCTGAAGGCACAAGTTGAGTTGTTGACACTCGAACTTGTTTTAGATGCAATCACGTTGGTCACATTGCACGAAAGTGTACCAACCTGAAGCCTAAGACTGAGGTTGTGAAGTTTCAAAAGAAGAAAGATGATGTGAAGGGTAAAGCTTCAGTGGTTGTTGAGAAAGTGGTTGTTGAGAAAAAGAGTGTGAAAAATGACAACACCAAAGTAAAAAAACGAACCCGTAAAGAAAGTGGTAACTAAAAATGACAAGTTTTACAAACGGGTAGCATTATCTCAACAAGTTTGGAAACCTAAAACAGAGACAAAAATTTCAATTTCTGAGGAGAAAAAGGTGGTGGATTCAATTCCGATTGATTATGATGCAAATTTTCCACCTCTTAAGGCTGAAAATTTTAAAATTCAAATTGCGAGAGTCAAAAGTACCAAGATATCACCCAAGTCTGATGAGGCTTGGGTGGACACAATGTTTGATTAAGCAGTTTGAATTGCCGGAGCTTCCTTGATCGCGAAGCATGAATCGGCATCCTTATTGAAGTTTTTAAATCAATTTGTGTTGTGTGCAGGATCTTCCAAAACTCGTTTCGAGATGGATCATGGATAGTGGAGCTTCCAGACATATGACAGGGAAGACTGCATTGCTGTATGATGTTAGGAATATCTGGAGGTTATGTTGGATTCGCGGGTAATCAAGGTGGTAGGATTATTGGTGAAGGAACGTTATCCAACGGGATTGTGACGTTTGAGAGAGTTAATTACATTGCTGAGCTGGAGAATAATCTGCTAAGTATCCCGCAGATCTGTGACAGGATGTACACTACTCACTTCACTGACAAAGAATGTTTGATCTTGAAGCCAGGATTTGTTATCCCTGAAGAATGGATTATCATGAGGGCACCAAGAGTTAATGATCTGTACGTGTTGGATATGAGTGTAGCTACTACAACCACGGGTCAGGCTCATTGTTTTGTGTCCAGAGCAACTGAGAAAGAATCGAGATTGTGGCACCGCAAGATAGGGCATATACATCTAAGAAAAATGAATCATTTGGTGCACAATGATTTGGTACTTGGAGTTCATGTCAAAGGTTTTCATCTGGAAGGGGAGTGCATTAGTTGCGTCAAAGGCAAGCAAAAGAAAAAGTCACACCCTACAAAGCAAGTCAATTCAGTTTCCAAACCCCTGGAGAGACTTGACATGGATTTGTTTGGTCCTGTGAATGTCAAGAGCATTACAGGAGATTACTACTGTTTGGTTGTTACTGATGATTATTCCAGATTTTCGTGGGTTTCATTCTTGAAGAAGAAAGACGAAACATTTGACAGTTTGATGGCGTTGTTCATAAAGATTGAGAATCTGTACCAAAGGCGTATAAGAAGAATTCGTAGTGATAATGGTACTGAAATCAAGAACAACAGAATGGAAGAATTTTGTGAAGAATGAGGTATATTGCATGAGTTTAGTGCTCCGTATACTCCGCAACAGAATGGAGTTGCAGAACGCAGAAACCGGACACTAATTGAGACGCCTAGAACAATGCTCGCAGATTCAAAGTCACCGATAAATTTCTGGGCTGAAGCTGTTTCCGCTGCATGCTATACTCTCAACAGAGTTCTCACTGTCAAGAAGTTCAACAAAACATGCTTTGAGTTAATCAATAACCGCAAACCTAATCTCAAGTATCTTGAACCGTTCGGGTCACCCTGTACTGTTCTAGAGCCTTATGGAAAGTTTGGTCCGAAGTGCATTGAGGGAATATTTGTTGGTTATCCAAGTCCTTTGCGACGTGTTTTTGTTCCAAGCGAGAAGCGGATTATTGAAGCTCCGAATGTTGAATGTCAAGGTTATACTATGCCGCCACAGAATTCTGGAGATTCATGGCGTTATCATTATGACAAGTTATGGGAGTCGTTTGACATGAGAGAAGAATCAGAGGAGGAAGAAGATTTCTTTGATGAGTTGGATATATTGTGAGAGTATGAGTCACAGCAAAGGTTCCCAGCTGAGTATTCTAGACGACCACGGGAAACTTCAAATGATGATGAAGCTGGTCCAAGCAATGCTGGTGAACATGATGATGTCCAACAAGATGAAGTTGCTCAAGATAATCAGTCTACAGAGAATGATAATCAAGAAGCTGATAACATGCCAATATTTGATCATGGAGATTCAGATTCTGAGGGGGAGCAGATCCAGATTTCAAGTCAAACAAACCCAGTCAGTGTACATGATGTAGATCAGAATGTTACTAATCTGGAGGGCAATGTAGATGTTCCTAGCGAAGTTATGCCAAAAACTCTGTCATATCACCCAGAGGAGTTGATCATAGGCGAACTACAATCAGGCATTCGCACCAGACGTCAAATTGACCAAGGGCTTACTTGTTTTTACTCTACAGTAGAACCTTTACAAACTGATTTTTCACTAAGTTGTTTCATTTCGCAGATCGAACCGAGAACATACAAAGAGGCGCTTACTGAAGATTCTTGGGTCAATGCTATGCAAGAAGAGTTAAGTCAATTTGAGAAGTTGGGTGTGTGGAAGTTGGTTGATTTACCAGATGGTCATAGGAAGATCAATACAAAATGGGTGTTTAAGTGTAAAAGAGATGATCGAGGAATTGTTGTACGAAACAAGGCTCGACTCGTAGTCCAGGGCTTCAGTCAACAGGAGGGGATAGATTTCACTGAGGTGTATGCTCCTGTAGCTCGACTGGAAGCAATCAGAATCTTCCTAGCGTTTGCATCATGGAAAAATTTCAAAGTATATCAGCTAGATGTAAAATCGGCATTTCTCTACGGGAAGGTCAAAGAGGAGGTATATGTCGGATAGCCACCTAGCTTTACCGACCCAATCCACAAAAACAAGGTCTACTTGCTGGACAAAGCGCTGTATGGTTTACACCAGGCCCCGAGAGCTTGGTACGAGACTTTGTCTCAACACCTACTAGCCAACAAGTTCATTCGTGGAAAAGTGGATGCCACTCTCTTCACCAAAGAGGTCGACGGTCATCTTCTGATAGTACAAATTTATGTGGATGACGTAATATTTGGGTCAACAAATGAGAAGTTGTGCAAAGATTTCGAACAAGTAATGAAGCAAATGTTTGAAATGTCATCAATGGGGGAGATGAAATTCTTTTTGGGACTTCAAGTTAAACAACTACCTGAAGGAATATTCATTCACCAGACGAAGTATGTTCATGATATTCTGGAGAAATTTGGGATGTCAGGATCTACTCCAGCTGCAACCCCACTCGCAACGAATCATGGGATACATCCAGATCTCACCGGAGATAGGGTTGAAGAGACACTATATCGTTCCATGATAGGTTCGTTGATGTATCTAACTGCTTCAAGACCCGATATAATGTATCCAACGTGCCTCGCAGCAAGATTCAATCTAACCCGAGAGCATCGTACAAGATTATTGTCAAGAGGATATTACGTTACCTTAAGGGTACTCCATCTTTAGGGTTATGGTATCCTAGAAAAGGCGATTTCACGCTCGAAGGGTATTCAGACTCGGATTTCGGATGCTTCAAAGTCAATGAAAAATCAACAACTGCAGGATGCCAGTTCTTTGGATCTCATTTGATTACCTGGCAGTGTAAGAAACAAACGTCTGTAGCACTTTCCACATGCGAAGCGGAGTACGTGTCTGCTAGCAGTTGCTGCTCTCAGATCCTGTTGATACAGCAACAGATGCGCGACTACGGTTTGCAGTTTCTTAACACACCTCTTTTTGTTGATAATGAGGCCGCTATTAATATTACTAAAAATCCAGTACATCACACTAAAACTAAACATATAGAGATTCGACATCACTTCATCCGAGATTGCTTCGAGAAGAAGTTGACTCGAATAGAGAAAATCCACACTGACAATCAGAAAGCTGATTTGCATACCAAGGCATTTGACAGAACACGTTTTAAACTTCTTTTAAAAGTAAATGGTATGAAGCTTTTCTCGGTGTTGGATGGCATTATTGGCGTTGATGAAGGTACTGTTGTAGATGAAGATGAGAAGCAATCTGCAATGGTTTGTAGATTTTTTACTTGTTTTGGTATTTAGGGGGAGTAGTTGTACATAGCTTTCAGAAAATACAAAAACAGTAAAAAATGCAAATATACAAAAACATGATAAAATTTTAAAATCCAAAAACAGTATAAAATGGAAAAGAGCTTGTGTAAAAAGGGAAAATAATAGTACATCGGTTTGACAGTTACTGTACGCTAAAGATTTGGAAAGAATTAAAGCGTCAAACAGTCTCACTGATGATGTGTCGATAGATTTTCGCACATTTAGTAGATTTATTCGGGATATGAACCTAAAAATTCAAACTTGCGCATTTAGTGGGGAACACTACTTGGATATATAGGTAACCCCTGAAATCTCGTTTGAAAGGTCCCTTATTCTGAGGTACTCGGTCTTTATGCTCAGTGATATCTGGGGTATTATTCTGGGACTTCTGCTGAATGGAAGTTCTGACCTAGTCCTCGAATAATACTTCCCGCAAATGCTTGAAACATAGCATCGCCCTCAGCAAGCTGATGAAACAATAAAATAGATAGTCGTTGCTATTGAAACGAAAAGATCCTCTAAAGGGGACACACCGAAAAGTCGAAGCCGTCATCTCTCTGCGTATACAGAAGTATCGACCTGAACTCTCACGACCCTCGCATTTAACCCCTTACAGATATCATCTGTGGTATACTCACCTGTAAGACTGAATATTGGGATTCTGCATACGGGAGTATATTCAAGAGGTGGGACACATGAGTGTGTTTAAGTTCATTAAAACATCTAAATCATATCCTGAATAGATTGAAAATTGTGTGAGCATTTAAGTGGACCAATATATCGATAATCGAAGTGAATTGTTTAAAGCTGAAAATGAAATTAAGCTTAACGGTACTAGTGACTTGTTTGATAACTTATATGATTCCCTAACACGCTTGCCAAAAATATGCTTGTAAATAGTTTACATTTCTTTACATTCTGCAATTTAAGTTTCTGTATTTCATTTCTTAGTTTAGAACACTTTATTAAAATTTAAAAAGATTTTATTTCTGCTTTATTTTCTGACAAACCAAAGTGGGAGTTGATTGTTGGATTCTCAGAAGTGAAAGCAGATGCAGGAAGATTCTGAACTGGAGGATGAAGAGAGCTTATTTTGATAAGATTGATTGATTGAAAAGTCAAATCAAGTTCATTAATTTGATACTTGTTATTTTCAGAAAATGTTTGAAATTGTTTTGAACAAAATCAGTTTGATTGTCAAATAGATCAACCAAGGTCATTGAGTTGGACTTAGTAGATTAATTGAGTAATCAGGGTCATTAACTTGGACCTTAATACTTAAGTGGATTTTTAGAACTGATAGAATGTTTGTTATTGTGGAAAGATAGAGTGTAATGTTATTGGTTGAGTAACAGGTTTTGGTCTTCATCATTCCCACGGCAACAAAGTGTTAAAGATTGAACCAGATCAAGATCTCAGATTCCAGCATACTAAGAGGGGGAGTTTGTGAAAGGGGGAGTCTGGATCAACAGTCAAAGGGGAAGTTTGAAGATAGAGTCAGGATAAGATCTGAACCTGTGAAGATAGAGTTTTTACGATGAGAAGACAAAGTTGGAGAAAAGACCAAGACTGAAGACTCGGAGCCGAAGACTTCGTCAACATCCAAGGGGGAGTCTGTTGGTGCACTGAATGTCTATCAAATACGTCTTAATCGAGTCTTAGGTCTAGATAGGTTAGATCGGAGTCGGAAAACAGAAATTAGGGTTTTAGTTGTTAATTTCGCTCCTAGTGACATGTAGGTCATTAGAAGCGAAATCAGTTAGACATGTTATTTCGCTCCTGTGTGCTTAGCATGTTAATTTCGCTCCTAGGTGTCTAGGGTGTTTCGCCCGAAAATCACATAGGGGTTTCGCTCATGTTGTTTGGAGCGAAACCAGCTGGTCTATAAATAGAGTTGTGTGATTTCTCTTGGGTAAGTAGTGGGAGCGAAATCTAAGCTGAGGTGCTGCCGGATTTTTGTTAGAATACATTGTAAAAGCTTGGATTTCAGTAATATAAAGAGGAATTAAAGAGGAAAAGCTGTTGTTACTTTGTCTACACTGATCCCGCCTTTGTACACAAAGATGAACTGCCTTAACTGACTATTTAGGGTCATACAACGGTCCAACATACACGTTTTTTAAATTTATCCTACACATACTAAAATTTATCCTCCACAACTCATAATTTATCCTACACTTTAAATTAATTTTTTTTCTTCTTTGAAAAAATATATATTTTTTTAAATAAGTTACAAATTTAATTTAGTGAGCTATTAAAAAGGAAGACTAAGAATTAATGCTCTATCTAATTTTACCAATATACCCTTACACCCATATTAAATACAAAAATTAAATGAAGTAAAATGAAGCATTATTATTGGTTGAAGTTTGTTCTTTTTTATTCTTACAAAAAAATTCTTCTCATTTCAACGCTCCACTATATATATATATATATATATATATATATATATATATATATAGATATATATATATATAGTCCACTGAAGTGGTACCTAACCTAAAAAATGCAAGATTAATAAAATATTTGGCATACAACTTTTTAGATATATTTCATTGGGTTCTTTTATTTCTAACAAATTAGATGTGACAACCTGTACTTTCAAGGTTAGCATCGCTTGATCTTGTAACACTTAGCTCGTACCGTTACTTTTCACGTTCTACTCTATGTTGCAACTAGGTGTATGTTATGTCAAATGGACAAACGTAAATTGGTTAAATTGGTTGTACACGATTGTTATTGTTTGAATATTGTAAGTTGTTAAATGCTAAGTGTTGGTTCTATAAATTCTGCCGCACACTTCACCGAGTCGCACAACCCTTAAGTGAACGCACACCCTTTTTCTTTCTAGGTAGGTTATCTCCGGCCCAGTCTTTTCGAGCCTAAACTGAGCCCAACTCCCTTAATTGAAACGCATACACACACGTTCCTGTATACGGTTTCCACAATTTTAGCAAACACAAAATAACCAAACCCTAATCTTCTCTACTATGGACGACAACCTCTCCTCCTCGAAGCTCTCTCTCTTTTCATCGATCTAAGCATCTTCATTATTCTACATCTCGTGATTAGTATGATATTCCTAGTTTAACTTATGTTTCCTGTTGGTTGATTTAAGTCGGCGATCATGAGGTTTCTGATGACCAAGGGTTGCCAAAATTTATGTTGATGATCATTCGATTTTGTGTAGAATGTTCTATAACTTGTGTAGTATGATCATAAAGGGTTCGATGGCCCATATGTGATGATAAAACTGTTAACACGAATCTGGAACTACCCATGATGTTAATCGATGATCAAAGATGTTATGTGTGCTAGGATTTTGTTAATTCTCAATGATATTCAAGGTTACATCGGTGGTGAGGTTTGTATGTTTGTATACTTGTATGATGGTATGATGATAAGATGTGGACGATCCCATGCAATGATTGGATTATTAGATATAAGTGTACTGTCATTCATAATGGATCTTAATCTCGATGAACTAGGGTTACATGATTGAGAGATGATCGTGTTATTTGATCTGATTGAATGTTGGATATAATGTTAAATTTTGTTATGGATTAAATGATGATTAGGGGTTATATAAATCTTTAGAAAGTTGTTTTAATTGTTGGGAACATGGGTGGTTATGGTATTGACCTATAATTTACAGCAAGGCATAACCAACCCTGCACACTGCATGAGCCGCACACTTATTTGACGCACACACGTATACCGTACACCATCTGTTGCACCTTGTGCACTTAATCAATGCACACCACACACCCCGTTCGCACACTTCTATATTGGTAAACATTTGATGCATATGGGACAACTATGTTAAGCATGGCCGTACACTAGGGTGAGGCCGTACACTCTAATTTTGCCGCACACTCTCATTTGGGCCACACACATACACACATTGTAAGTTGGGCCACGAAGTCTGTTGAACCGCACAACCGAGATCAGGTCGCACACTCACTTGGGCTCTAAACTTATCTGGGCCATACACTGGTTATTGAGCCACAAACATAATATGAACCGTACACCGGAACTCTGGGTCGCACACTCTTAAGTGGGCCGTTAACCTGTTGGGCCGCACAATGTTATGAATGATGAAATGGACTGTTAAGTTGTTACTAGAGTTGTAAGTTTGTGATATGAGTTTGTATGTGGCCGAAATTTTTACTATATGTTACGTGATGATTTTTATTGCATGCAAACTGCTAAATATGTGAACTACTTGGATGAAATCCTAACTGTTATTGGTAACCATAATATGACTTGGTTGACCAATCTTGAACAAAGTAACTTAACTTACCGAGCAAATCTAAGGTGAGTTCACTGCTCTTTCACAAGCATGCGTCCTGTGGGGACAAACAAACAAACTTACATCCCTGTAGGGGATACTTTACAGACTTACATCCCTGTAGGGGACACTTTACGAACATATATCCCTGGAGGGGATATGTTACAAACTGTAGTTTAATTTCGATGTTGGATAATCAACTCAACTCTATCACTCAAAGTCCCAACTTACTACCGAACTGGTTGCTCGGAGGGCAATGGGGTATTAGTTGATAATGCTATTAGGCTTGACAACCTCACACCGTACCTGGATAGGATGGGCGTGAACTAATGACCTTAAACACGTGATCAATGTTGATAGGCATTGCGGAAGGGCAAACCAATAGACGTCACTATGGTATCGAGTTATCATCAACATGTCTTTAAACTAAACATTTACTAACAATACGATTAAACAAAGCTGTGAACTTGCTAGCTTTATGCTTATACACTTTTTCTGCATGCTTGCAGGTCGATAGATACGTGATATGGGACTTGCAGTGTCATACTCCAAAAATACCACCTAGGGAGTGTCCCTGTTAGGCGTGTGACGAATTGACAATGAGCCACCAATTACTTTGAACCCACAATAATAAAATAAAACTCTCCATTTAATGATAAAATTCCAACATGAGTTTATACGAAAGAAAACCAATGTATTCAGCGGAAGCGTTATCAATACCATAATTCAAATATTCTCAAAACAAATGCATGAAAAACCAATATTCCAATAAGTGTATCCAATCTGCACGACCCATGACCACTCAAACCGCTCCAAACAGCAAGTTCCACATCCAAGAAATCTAACGACCTGCGAGCATGCAACAAGTGTATCAGACAAAGCTGGCGAGTTCACAGTTTATAAAAACGTTTGTTACCAAGTGTTTAAAATAGTCCATTAACATATGCAAGTAATATTGATAATATCTCAATACTGAACAAGACGGCCCCGGATGTATGTTTTGCCCTTTCCCCAGTGCTCCTATCTAAGCACTGGGCCCGACTGGTTCATTAGTTCACACCCGCCCTCTCACAGGAACGGGGTGAGGGTGCCAAACCTAAGTAGCGCTACCAAGTAATACTCGTTACCACCTCGGTAACAATGAATGGGACTTAAAAAATGATAGAATGAGAATATTATCCAATATATACTCGTTTTACCCAAAAGACTTATCCCTCCCCGGGATACCCACTGACTGTCCCAACCACCGGGACGCATGCTCAAGGTAGTGAACTAACCTTGGATTTGCTCGGTAAGATTAAAACACGAGTTCCAAGTTAGTCAATTAGCTCCTAAAGCAGTTACCAAAACCAATCAGTTTTACATTCATTTAACATGTTGTGCCAACAGTGCTTAATCGTTAAGCAAATAGTACAAATTGTATCATCTAGTCGACATACTCTTGATCTTACAAAAGCATTTGTCGTTGCGTCGCTTAACTATTGCATGTACACAAAATCTTGAACATTATTTATCACATAGCAAACATTCACACAATCAGTATATGGGGGTGTGCGGCTCATGTCACCAAGTCTAACAAAACCTATGCCATCAAATAATCGTATATGCTAGTGTGCATGCGTGTTCGGCTGTCCAAACATCATGTAGTTCGGTTGAGCTTCAGGCTCAAACCAAACACATGGTGCGGCCCCAAGTTAACCAAACCTGTGTTTCAATTACATATGTATATACATTCCAAAATTGAGTTTGTAGGTTCAAATGATTATTCCATCACATCACTGACAATACTATCATAATGTCCCTTCCCTATTTAATTAAATTAATACTCAACACATAAGACCTAACACATGGCCGCCCCTTTTTTTCCAAGTTCTATCAACTCACACATCAAATCATAATATAGCTTTAATGTTTTGATAAGGCTGCCAACACTGTTTGTCATCAAAAGTGATTTGAATGTCCACTTTTACCTTAAGATTGATTAAAGATCACATGCAAACACACCCCTCGATAACAGCCAACAAACATACAATTATCAATCCCTAGCCACATACCATTCAGTTTAATTTGAAAAAATATAAAGCTATTAGTGATTGATCAATTATCTCGCTTAACATATACTAGTGCTTTCAAACAATGAACACATATAACAGTCCCATCGAGATTCTACCATCATGTAGTTAACACAACAATACCATTATAACCATATTGCATAAACAAGGGTTGCATAAAATAAATCTCACTAACCAGGAGGGTCTCGATTAATAAACAGTTGATCCGAATCAGATGGTTTAGAATAGGGGGGGGGGGTTATTTCACTGCCGTCGCATGTAGGGTATAAAGTAGGGTTGGGTTTGCAATATGATGATTTGGAATTTATGAGGGAGGTTACGTACATGAGCTATTCAATTTATAAATAAAGTGCAAACCTAAATAATTGAGAGTTGCTAGGCCGGTCATCACATGGGTTTAAATTATTCATTGCAGGCCAACATGACATGGGCCGGATCAACATGGGTGCATTCGCATAGAACCGATAGTGTGGGCCGAGTTATCAAAAGGTGAGATGTGCAACAACTTAAAGGAGTTTGTGTATGTGAGGCACGAGTTCTCATTCGGCCCAACCCAAACATTGGCCACTTAGAATAGTCCAACCATTCACTCGATCTATCCCAAATTACATTTTCGCTTAACATCAAGTAAAACGTTTAACAAGTTTAACATAGAAGGAAGCGTTCGCGAGGGATAAAGAGAAGTTAAGATCAAGAAACGAAACGACAATAACCTTGGGAGTCGGGTTGTCACATCATCTCCAACTTAAAAGAAATTTCGTCCCGAAATTTGGCAAGTACACATGATGGAGTGAAGTGATAAATCAAGACTGTTGCGGATTTTGCTCAGGTGTCACATCATCCCCAACTTGAAGAGGAATTTCGTCTCGAAATTTGTCAGCTTTACCAGATTTAGACTTGTCTTTCGGGAAAAGTTGAGGATATTTAAGCTTCATCTGATCCTCACGCTCCTATGTGAACTCCGGTCCACGTCTTGAGTTCCAACGAACTTTAACAATCGGGATACGACTATGCTTGCGCACTTTGACCTCCCGGTCCATAATCTCAATAGGTTCTTCGACAAACTGCAACTTGTCATCAATCCTCAGCTCTTGAAATGGCACAACCAGTGTCTCATCGGACAGACACTTCTTCAACTAAGAAACGTGAAAGACATCGTGAACATTACCCAACACAGCAGGTAACTCAAGCTTGTAAGCGACTTTACCGACCCGCTCCAGGATTTTGAATGGCCCAACGTAGCGTGGATTAAGCTTGCCACGCTTCCCGAAGTGTACAACGTCCTTCCACGGCGAAACTTTCACCATAACCCGATCATTAACTTCGAATTCCAAAGGTTTTCTACGCTTATCGGCGCAGCTTTTCTGACGATCACGCGCCGCTGCCATACGATTCCTGATCTGAACAATATTTTGTGAAGTTTCAAGAATGACCTCAGGACCTGTGAGTTGACTGTCACCCACTTCAGCCCAACAGAGAGGAGAACGGCATTTCCGCCCGTACAATGCTTCGAACGGAGCTGCCTGAATACTAGTGTGGTAGCTGTTGTTGTAGGAGAACTCTATCAACGGCAGGTGTTTCTCCCATCCTTTCCCAAAATCGATCACACATGCCCACAGCATGTCTTCAAGCGTCTGAATAGTGCGCTCACTCTGACCATCCGTCTGTGGGTGATAAGCGGTACTCATATCAAGCTGCGAACCGAAGGATTTATGCATTGACTGCCATAATTCAGAAGTGAAATGCGGATCTCGATCTGAGATGATAGAAGTTGGCACCCCGTGCCTAGAAACCACCTCCTTAAGATAAACTGCTGCCAACTAAGAAAATTTGTCTGTTTCCTTGATTGCCAGAAAATGCGCTGACTTTGTGAGTCGATCAACAATCACCCATATAGTATCGTTTCCAGCCTGAGTCCTCGGTAATCCTGTAACGAAATCCGTAGCGATCTGTTCCCACTTCCACGTGGGTATCTCGGGCTGCTGAAGTAGACTCGAAGGCTTCTGATGCTCTGCTTTGACTCTAGCACAAGTCAAGCATTTACTCACGTATGTGGCGATGAAAGCTTTCATATTCGGCCACCAATACAAAACTTTAAGGTCCTGATACATCTAATCCTATCCCGGATGAATAGAATATCGTGACTTGTGCGCTTCATCCATCACAAGTTCTCTGAGATCACCAAATAGAGGAATCCATACTCTTTCCATAATATAATAGATGCCATCAGATCTCTGCTCAAGCTGCTTTTTCATACCTCGTAAACCCTCAGCTTCGATGTTTTCTTCCTTCAATGCCTCAGTCTGAGCCGTACGAATCTTATCAGGAAGGTTAGAAGGAATAGTGAGCTGTAATGCGCGAACACGTTTAGGCTTCGTCTCCTTTCGGCTAAGTGCATCAGCCACAACATTAGCTTTCCCGGGGTGATACTTGATGGCACACTCGTAATCGTTCAAAAGCTCTATCCAACGACGTTGCCGCATATTCAACTCCTTCTGGTCGAAGATATGCTGGAGACTCCTGTGATCGGTGTAAATAGTGCATTTGGTACCATACAGATAATGCCTCCAGATCTTCAACGCGAAAACCACAGCCCCTAACTCCAAGTCATGAGTCGTATAGTTCCTCTCGTGTACCTTCAACTGACGAGAAGCATAAGCTATCACCTTCTCGCGTTGCATCAACACGCAACCGAGACCCTGAATCAAAGCATCATAGTAAACCACAAAATCCTCGGTACCCTCTGGTAGAGATAGAATTGGCACGCTGCATAATTTCTGTTTCAAAAGTTGGAAAGCATCCTCCTGTTTCGTTCCCCAAGAGTAAACAACGTTCTTTTGTGTCAAGGAGGTAAGAGGTTGAGCAATCTTCGAGAAATCCTGAATAAACCGACGATAATACCCTGCAAGACCCAGGAATTGTCGCACCTCCGAAGGATTCCTTGGTGCCGCCCAATTCCTAATAGCATCGATCTTTGCAGGATCCACATGTATACCCATCTCGTTGATAATATGCCCAAGAAGTGTACTTCCCGAATCCAGAAATCACACTTAGAAAACTTCGCGTAAAGCTACTCCTTCCTCAGGAGCTCCAAGATGAGACATAAATGTTGTTCGTGGTCCTCCTTGCTCTTGGAGTAAATCAAGATATCGTCGATGAAAACAATAACGAAGTCATCAAGATACGGTTTGCACACGCGGTTCATGAGATCCATGAAGACCGTTGGTGCGTTGGTCAACCCAAATGGCATAACCAAAAACTCGTAGTGGCCATACCGCGTCTGAAAAGCTGCTCTGGGAACATCCTCCTCCCTATCTCGTACCTGATGATAACCCGACCTTAAGTCGATTTTAGAATAGAAACTTGACCCTTGCAGCTGGTCAAACAGATCGTCGATACGAGCCAAAGGATAACGGTTTTTGACCGTCACCTTGTTGAGCTCGCAGTAATCTATACACATCCGAAAGGAGCCATCCTTCTTCTTCACAAATAGTACAGGGGCTCCCCAAGGTGAAGAGCTAGGTCGGATAAAACCTCTATCCAACAGCTCTTGGAGTTGATTCGACAACTTCTGTAACTCTCCTGGCGCAAGACGATAAGGAGCTCGAGTAATCCGGGCTGCTCCTTGCACGAGGTCGATCTGAAATTCCACCTGACGGTGTGGAGGTAAACCAGCGAGTTCTTCAGGAAACACATCAGGAAACTCACAAACTACTGGAAAATCCTCGATCTTCCTCTCATCAGACTGCTCAGTAACAAGGGCTAACATAGCAGGATAACCCTTACGTAGACACTTCTGAGCCTTCATTGCCGAAATAATGCTAACCGTGGCACCACTACGATGACCCTGAACCGATAAAGATTCTCCGCTAGGGAGAGGAATACACACGATTTTCTCTTTGCAGAGAATTTCCGCCTGATGTTTGGACAACCAGTCCATGCCGATAACCACATCAAAACTTCCAAGAGTAATAGGGAGTAGATCAACGTCGAACACTTGACCCATGAGGTCGAGTTTGCACCTAGCTAGAATGTGTGAAGCCTCAATTGTTTTACCATCAGCTATCTCTACTATGTGCTTAGTTACAAGCGGTGTAGGACTCAACCCTAACTGACGACTGAATCCCAAAGATACATAACTCCAATCGGCACCAGAGTCGAATAAAATAGAAGAAAATATACCATTTACTGAGAACGTACCAGTCACTACGTTGCCGTCATTTCGTGCCTCTCCAGCTCCAATAGTAAACACGCGCCCACGCGCACTGTTTCCCCCGTTGTTCCCATTGTTATTCCCAGAATTGTTGTTATTCCCATTGTTATTACCACCTGCCTTCTGATCCAGCTGAGGACAGTCTCGCTTGATGTGACCCTCAGCACCACATTGAAAACAACCCTTACGAATACCCTGGTTCTGCTGAGGCTGCTGTCTACCCTGCTGCTGTGACGGCTGCGACGAGTTCGGGAGTAGAACTCTACAATCTCTGGCCATGTGCCCCACTTTGTTGCACCTGTGACATGCCCGAGCACACTGCCCCCGATGATGATAGTTGCACTTACTGCACTTCGGTAGTTTTCCCGCATAAGAACCCTGGCCTGAACTGTTACCCTGATTCTGATTCACTGAAGAAGACTGGCTGAAACTACGATTGCTGCCACTATCTGCCCTTTTCTGTGATTGCACTGAATTGGCCACCTTGTCCACATCGCTCCACTTACGCTTGATGTCAGTGGCGGGGGTCGTAACTGTAGTAGCGACAGTAGTAGTAGCAGAAACACGTGGTGGCAGCGAATTGCTCTCCACCTCTTGATCAACGATCTTGTGAGCCAAACGGACAATCCGAATTAAGTTATTGAGGTTTGCTATAGTAACCAAACCCTTCACCCGTGGAGGTAATCCCTTAATGAACAACTCAATTCTTCGAGGCATAGGTCGGGACAAATTCGGACACAAGTCAGCCAACTCATACGACCGCTTCACGTAAGCTTCAATCTCAGATCCCACCATTTTCAGATCATAATACTCGTTTTCTAATTTCTGTATCTCATCACGAGGACAATATTCCTCCCTCATCAACTCCTTAAAGTCGTCCCACGT
Organism: Helianthus annuus; assembly: GCF_002127325.2. Taxonomy (NCBI): domain Eukaryota; kingdom Viridiplantae; phylum Streptophyta; class Magnoliopsida; order Asterales; family Asteraceae; genus Helianthus; species Helianthus annuus. The sequence goes on along the minus strand of NC_035433.2, from coordinate 11,485,684 downwards.
AGTGGCGTTTGCCGCCTCGATGCCCAACAGCTGAACCTGGGCATTCCACCATGTCAGGGCACCATCCTCGAGCGTGCCCGCAGGATACTTCACTCTGTCCCCAACCAGACTGTTACACATCGCGAATACGGACTCTGCCTTTTCGAACCAGCGCAAGAGTCCTACAGCCCCTTCAGTCCCACTGAAGGTCTGCGGCTTACAATCCATGAAGGTTTTGAACGTGCAAACAAGCGGATGATGCGGATTCTGTTGCACCTGTTGACCTATTAACGAAAGAACATAAAACAAACGGGTAAGACTCAAGCATGCGACACAAGGATAAAGAGTGTTTGGTACCCATCGTACCAGCCTGATAAGCCGCTAAGGCTTCAGCCACGCGAGTGTTGATGAGATCGGTTAACTCAGCTTGAGTCATAGCAATATGGCCACGCCCACCATTTCGGCCTCCTCTACGTCCACTCATGATTCTATATAAGAGAAGGGAAAATTTAAAATGCAGTTCAAGTAGGAGTCAATTATTACTATGGTCTCCACAGGTTTCTGAGTTCTAACATAACTTCAACTAACAGAGCGGAATCCTTTTTCACACTTGTCAAGTTTCACTGGTACTCACATACACCCCACATTATTATTATGTGTGCACCCACAATAATAATCCAATTTGCATGTTCATCTCAGCTCCACTCAATTCGTGTTAGAAAGGTTCCCTGGATTCAAGCAATACAGTAGGTGACACCACAACACAGATTATGAAAGTTCAAGGAAAGTTGCACTCTTAAAACACGTAATGTGGGCTATTATCATATAAGTTCATACTGTTGTGCCAAGTGTGCATTCACATGTAATGTTATCTAATAGCAAATACTAGAAATAATGTGCAGTAGTAAACAAGAGACGAACCTTGCAGTCTGGAGCTGAGTGTCATGGTCGATTTCGGATCAGTTCGGTTATAGTCTGGTATCATAAAAATGTTGTAAAACCAAGTTCACTATAACCAGTGGCTCTGATACCAAACAGTCACACTCCCAAAATACCACCTAGGGAGTGTCCCCGTTAGGCGTGTGACGAATTGACAATGAGCCATCAATTACTTTGAACCCACAATAATAAAATAAAACTCTCCATTTAATGATAAAATTCCAACAGGAGTTTATACGAAAGAAAACCAATGTATTCAGCGGAAGCGTTATCAATACCATAATTTAAATATTCTCAAAACAAATGCATGAAAAACCAATATTCCAATAAGTGTATCCAATCAGCACGACCCATGACCACTCAAACCGCTCCAAACAGCAAGTTCCACATCCAAGAAATCTAACGACCTGCGAGCATGCAACAAGTGTATCCAATAAAGCTGGCGAGTTCACAATTTATAAAAACGTTTGTTACCAAGTGTTTAAAATAGTCCATTAACATATGCAAGTAATATTGCTAATATCTCAATACTGAACAAGACGGCTCCTGATGTATGTTTTGCCCTTTCCCCAGTGCTCCTATCTAAGCACTGAGCCCGACCGGGTCATTAGTTCACACCCGCCCTCTCTCAGGAAAGGGGTGAGGGTGCCAAACTAAGTAGCGCTACCAATTAATACCCGTTACCTCCTCGATAACAATGAATGGGACTTAAAAATGATAGAATGAGAATATTATCCAATGTATACCCGTTTTATCCAAAAGACTTATCCCTCCCCGAGATACCCACTGACTGTCCCAACCACCGGGACGCATGCTCAAAGTAGTGAACTCACCTTGGATTTGCTCGGTAAGATTAAAACACGAGTTCCAAGTTAGTCAATTAGCTCCTAAAGCAGTTACCAAAACCAATCAGTTTTACATTCATTTAACATGTCGTGCCAACAGTGCTTAATCGTTAAGCAAATAGTACAAATTGTATCATCTAGTCGACATAGTCTCGATCTTACAAAAGCATTTGCCGTTGCGTCGCTTAACTATTGCATGTACACAAAATCTTGAACATTATTTATCACATAGCAAACATTCACACAATCAGTATATGGGGGTGTGCGGCTCATGTCACCAAGTCTAACAAAACCTACGCCATCAAATAATCGTATATGCTAGTGTGCATGCATGTGGCCCATTATGCAGCCCAGCGTGTTCGGCTATCCAAACATCATGTAGTTCGGTTGAGCTTCAGGCCCAAACCCAACACATCGTGCGGCCCAAGTTAACCAAACCTGTGTTTCAATTACATATGTATATACATTCCACAATTGAGTTTGTAGGTTCAAATGATTATTCCATCACATCACTGACAATACTATCATAATGTCCCCTCCCTATTTAATTAAATTAATATTCAACGCATAAGACCTAACACATGGCCGCCCCTTTTTTTCCAAGTTCTATCAACTCACACATCAAATCATAATATAGCTTTAACGTTTTGATAAGGCTGCCAACACTGTTTGTCATCAAAAGTGATTTGAATATCCACTTTTACCTTAAAATTGATTAAAGATCACATGCAAACACACCCCTCGATAACAGCCAACAAACATACAATTATCAATCCCTAGCCACATACCATTCAGTTTAAGATTTGAAAAAATATAAAACTATTTGTCACACCCTGGCTTTGCGGAAGCGTGGTTAATTTGGTGTGACTTCTTAATACCATAGCTTAATCATAACAAGCTATATGAATTAAAAATATGCAAGATCATCCATTGATAATAAAAATATTAAACATTGTCTTAACGGGTTAACACCCAACAATCATACTTGTCTAAACATTACAAATGCAAACTTAAAGTAAACATGGTTCAGGGACTGTGACTTGTCCAGGAAAGAGTCACAAGCCTCGAACCCTGGATGACCTCGGGCCTAATGCAGCGGAAAACAAGCCATACCGCGCCAGATCGTTAATTTCCTGAAATACATGTAAGTTGAAAAATCAACAATAATGTTGAGCGAGTTCATGCGAAAGTGAGTAAACAAACCTTTATCTTTATCAAAAACCTGGTATGTAGCAAATAAGGAAAAAGAGATCACCAATGGTTTGCAAGGCCATTGATATGTGTGAAGTGCAAGTAGGGATGACTCAAACCTAGCGAATTTATGCGTCAGGCACTAAGTCACCCCGAGGTCCGTTCAGCTGGACCTGGGGCTGGGCTCGCTACACCCAGATAGATCTACCGCTCATGTCCCTCGGTCCTACTATGAGGATTAATGGCCTCAAGTTTCCGCCTACCCACTCACATGATCTAAGTAACAAACCTCCTTACGCTAACCATACCATGTATAAACATATTCATAATCATTGTAACATGTATTTCACCCCCGCAGTTTATAAAACTGAAAACAGTTAAGAGAAAAGGGGGACATGAACTCACAGTCAGTGCGTCGCTAAATAGAGTACTCCAAATGTCCGAAAGCTGTGCAACGACCTACATGTGCTAATTCTATTAGACGGATGGCCGTGCTTTAGCTTTATAGTTAAATTTTTGGGAAACAGTTAGACAACTGTTCCTTGTACATAATTGGTAGTAAATCTCCTTCCCAAGGGTGGGGGAATTAATACATGTGCGTTTATGATATTAAGTCTCACTTAATATATTTTATTTCTCATTCCAAAATATAATTATTTTTCTCAAAAATAATATATTTTCTCTTCGTATAATACTTTCCAAAATAATACGTTGACAATATCCGCATTTATGAACATTTCCGTATAAGGCGTAAGTTACGTTTTGGCGATTTAGCGGTAATAGTACTTACCGTTGTAACTTATATGTTTGTCGTGTAGGCGTTGGTATTATTTTGGGTTCGACCAAGTTTGTAAATATTATTTTTACTCTAAAAATAATATTTATATATTTTCACAAAATAATCATAAACAGTGTGGTGAAAAATATATTTATCGAATAAATATTTACCACGTTTAGTTTTGTGAAAAATCCCACCTCCGATTATTTAATAAATAAAGTCTTGGCGAAATATATTTGAAAATATATCAAAAATAGTCTAACGCTTGTAAATAATTCTAAGTGTTAGATTTTAGAAAAATTTCGCCAGAGTTTCCCCTGTAACTGGAGGTGGCCACGCTTTCAAGCGTATCATTTTCTTTTACAAAATCACTTCAACAATTTCTTTAAATCAACCAATCAATTTCCGATACTTCAAACTAGTTCCAACACATTAAACTTGTAGACTAGTATGTAAAATCGCATTATTACATGAACTTGTAATTTTTCCGAAAGTTATAGTGTAGATCACTTTATATTTAGTAGATCTATGTATAAAATAGTTTAGTCTTGCAAAAACCCCGTTTTTGGAACAAATCATTCTTTACAACTTCCCGACAACTTTTGTAAAAATTGTTATTTTGTCGGATCTTTCGTTTCACAAGTGTTTATACACTTGTAGTTTGTAAAAATCATATTTATTAACATGTCATCCAACTTTTATAAAACATGATTTTCTCGACACTTGGTTTTACGAATATACCACTTGTATATACGTAGATCGGCTTGTTTAAATACTATTTTACATGTCAAAACACTTTTACACAAGTTCATGTTTCCCGTGTGGTGGAGTTTCACCTTTTAACCCTTGTACCGCTAGAAACAAGCTTATGTTAAGATACATGATCTTAACGAGGTCGGGTTAAACGATGATAAGAGCCACCACATCGTAGATCGGGCCTCAATAACCAACATATTCGATTACTACAACTTTTACACAAGACATGACCTTTTATCCAACGATATTCGAGTTTTAGTAGCCTTTAAAGATTCAAAACACATGATTCCGACTTTTAACCGTTAAAAATCATATTAACCACTTTAGATACGCTCGAGAGTAAGTTTTAAACATTATACCTCTAGCTCGGGGCTAGGGAAGAATCTAGTCGGAAAAGGCGTGGATAAAAGCAAATGAACGAGGTCCTTCAACTTCCGCTTGCTTCAAGCTTCCTCGTACGTGACCCGAATGCCTTGTATGTACTTGAAATGGCAAGACAAGAATCGAAAGATGGATGGTTGTGGGTGGGGGGTTACGGCCGAGAAGAGAGGGAGAGCAAGAGAGAGTGAGTTTGTGGTGAGTGGTGGTGGATGACAAGTCTTGTGTGGTGGAGGGTATTTATAGAAAAATCAAGCTCCTTCGTCCAACGGTTTACAAGTCCTCTAGATATCCACGAAATCTAATATAATAATCAAAAGTGTGTACTCCTAGTTCCATTAGGATGGAACCGGCCCAAAAGGGGGGGGGGGGGTATCCGGTTGGATCTCGATTGTTCAGTTAGAGTTCAGTTACATAAAGTAGGTTACTTTTAGAGGTTAACCCCGTTAGTTGTATGACGCGTTAAAAAGCGGGTGTTAGGGTAATCAGGGACCCTAACTGGCTCAGAAAAAGGCTAACAATATTCCTGGCAATATTTTTATGTTCCGGGTATAGTCCGGTTGTTCGGTTGGATAGTAATCCGTTAAAGTGCTTAAGTAATCCTTTAAGCGTCGTAATTAATATTTTTAGCGACACAATTTATCCTGCAAAGTGTTAGGAATATTTCCTCATGTTTTGGCACTTTATTAATTAGCTAGAAGCTAGTGTGTTGATAAAAGTGCTGTGTTTCGTGCTTAGAGTACGTTTTAGGCACATCCAATCTCTATATCTTATTCCTAGAGACGTAGTTATACAACCCTTGTATCCCTACACACACTATGGGTGTAGTAAAATATTTCTGGCTCATTCAGGCCTTTCGAGGCAGTGTCTGCCTGATGCTGGCTATATCAGCATGTCAAATAGGTTATCCGTCCAAATGCTACTGTGCTTTTGTGCATCATGTTTGTCACTAGAGTTCAGTAAGTAAATAATGTAGTGACGAAAAATCAAAGTATGATGCAGATATGTACAAGTATCAACAATCAAGTAGCAGTTTATCATAAATCTCAGTTAAGCACAGTAATTAGGCAACAATTAATAGTTAATTAAGTCGTACGAATACCTGATTTTGTGAGGGTTGTCACACTATTAGTGATTAATCAATTATCTCACTTAACATATACTAGTGCTTTCAAACAATGAACACATATAACAGTCCCATCGAGATTCTACCATCATGTAGTTAACACAACAATACCATTATAACCATATTGCATAAACAAGGGTTGCATAAAATAGATCTTACTAACCAAGAGGGTCTCGATTAATCAACAGTTGATCCGAATCAGATGGTTTCGAATGGGGGGGAGGGTTATTTCACTGCTGTCGCATGTAGGGTATAAAGTAGGGTAGGGTTTGCACTATGATGATTTGGAATTTATGAGGGAGGTTACGTACATGAGCTATTTAATTTATAAATAAAGTGCAAACCTAAATAATTGAGAGTTGCTAGGCCGGTCATCACATGGGTTTAAATTATTCATTGCAGGCCAACATGACATGGGCCGGATCAACATGGGTGCATTCGCATAGAACCGATAGTGTGGGCCGAGTTATCAAAAGGTGAGATGTGCAACAACTTAAAGGAGTTTGTGTATGTGAGGCACGAGTTCTCATTCGGCCCAACCCAAACATTGGCCACTTAGAATAGTCCAACCATTCACTCGATCCACCCCAAATTACATTTTCGTTTAACATTAAGTAAAACGTTTAACAAGTTTAACATAGAAGGAAGCGTTCGCGAGGGATAAAGAGAAGTTAAGATCAAGAAACGAAACGACACTAACCTTGGGAGTCAGTTTTCACATGCAGTCTGGGATGCTGTTGTGGTCATGGGTCGTGATGCTTGGGAAGACGTTGAACATTGAATTGTTTTTAAATATTATGGGTTTGAATTGCTTGAACAATAATTTATGCTTCCGCTGAACGTAAATGTTAGGATCAGAGGCTCTCACAATTGTGCTTGTTTGTATGAATTGAACATTTCACAAGATATAAATTAAGATTAAGTGCAGCGGAAATGAAAACAAACTTTGTAAACACAATCAAAGAGAAAATAGTTTTGATAAACACATGCTTTTCATTGAGTCGAATGATTGAAATACAAATCAAATGATTACAAGCATGCTTACAAACTAAACTCCCCCTCAGCCTGATGCTCCAAGGTCGATTGCACAAGATGAAAGGATTGGACTAGAGGAGAAGAACCCACTCTGTCAATCAAATGTAACAGTACAGGGTACTGTTACATTTATAGGCAAACCAAACCACTAGGGCATCTTAGCTGACGTCACCATGAAAGTGACATCTAACAAACTAACAAACTCTATCTACTGTTCTATAACTACTGACCATACAGACACTGATTACATTCTAATCACTGATGTATAAACACTGATTCTTCATTCCGCTGATGTAGTCAACCACTGTTGTTTGAGCATCAGTACTTTCTTCAAAGGGTGATCAGGCCTTGAATGGGCAGTGCTTTAATTCTTCAGCAGTGCTAGGATTCCGTCAGTAGATTGAGCATCTGCCTTTAGACTTCATTAGTTCTTTAGTAGCAATAGTTCTATTGAGCAGTACTTTGAAGTCTATCAGATGCTAAACGACCACTGTCAAGGGGAAAGCTTAATGTAAACAGCTGCTTATTGTGAATCCACTGCTCTGATCCGGTTTTGGCTTTCATTATCTGTTCCTTTGGTAGGGTTCAATCCCAACAATCTCCCCCTAGAAAAGATAATTCCAAAACCCTTCATTATTCTGGATTTTTATTTCTCATCAAAAGTTCCTTAACTTGTCTTTTAAATTCTACTTCAAAGTCCTTGGAACTTGAGTCATCCTCATCCCTGCACAGTGTAAGTTCAAGGAGATCTTGTAGATCTTCAACACCAAGGCCTAGTACTTCTTTCCTTGATATGTACTTCACTTCACCATTGGATCTGACCAGGGTCAATACATGGGTCTTTTGATCAGACATCCACTTTAGTACTTTTGAACCCAATGGGTTTCTTGGGAGAGATTTATTCACTGATGAGTTTGGGGATATTGGCCTTGTGAAAAGTTGTGAACTTTCAGCAGACATTTGTTTGAAGGCCATTTTGATGACATCATTTGCTGCAACTATATCTTCTGCAGTCTCTTTTTCAATCTGCTCTTGTCTCTTCTTTTGATCTAGCTCAATGGCTATCATGTCTGCTGAAGTGTTTGGTGATGCAGGTTTAGTTAATACCTTTTTGACAAGGTTTTGAAGTTTCACTGAGCTATCTTCTTTTAGATCCATTTTCTTGATGGCTTCTGTAAAGTACTCAGCTTCCTTTTTCTTTTTCTTCTTCACTGGTCAACAATTTTCCTTTTTCTTGGTTTATCACAAGGATAGGGGTATCTGATGATGTGATGAGTGGTTTAAGAGCACTAATCTGCTGTTCTGGCTTTTTGTAGTCAGGCTTCATTGGAGTGTCCGAATCTGTCATCCTCCTTTTTTTCAGCCTTTCATAAGCCCCATCGGTATACTGCTTTGTCCATTTTGCTATGGCTGTGGCAATATCCACCTTTGCATCCACCAGCTCCTGCTTCTTCCTTTTATACTCAGATGTAAGGTCAGCAATGAACTTTTTATATTTGTTCCAGTTTGGAGCTGTTTTCTTCTTTCTTGGATCATTTTTGATCCTTTCAATTCTGTTTGCCTCATGCTTTAATGCAACTATTGGCCATTCTTCAAACTGTTTTTCTTCAGCTGGATAGAATTTTTCTTTCATGATGTATGCAAGATATTCTCTTCTCATTTGCTTTCGTAGATCTGCTTTGGGTGGTAAATTTGACATTTCTTTGCTCAGATCTTGTGCAGTCTTCCATCTGTTTGACTTTAGTGAGCAAGAATTCCATTTTTTTCAAAAATGGCTTTGTCACTTTGATCTTCACTTTCAAGTTTGGCTCTTATCTTAGGCTGCCTTGCTTTGACCTTGAGATATTCATCCATATTTTCTGGGACTGAAGAAACACTAGATAAATGGTCGGAACCGAGATATCTAGGGGGTTTGAATCCGCATAAAAAGGTTGGTTTCCACTCGATCGATTCAGGTCTAACAGACCTTCTTCTCCGATAATTCTGCAAAAAAGAACACCGTTAGCCTCGCCAAGGGGAGAAGAGGGTTCTCTCCTTGACCCGACTCCGGTGTGAGAATAAGTATTGGTAATGAAGAAAAAGGTGTATTTGAGAAGTGTGAGTAACTTGTATTCATACCTGATTTTTCTCATATTTATAGCCGGGAGTCGTTTAAAGTCGGGAAAACCCTTTAGTGAAAAGAAGACGGAAGATGCTAACCCCGTAAGTGGTTATGTTTCCTTCCGTTAATACTCCTTGATCCGACGTGATAGCACACGGATCGTGGTTTAGATCAAGGGCTAGGGATTGGCCACGTGTAAAGTGACTAAGTGGAGATTACTCTTCATTTGCATGCATTCGTTGTGAATTTAGGGACAACTAATATAGTGACACGTGTCTAGACGGTTGTAACCGTCTTGGTGGTGCACGATTGTATAATTTCTAGAAGATTACTGCAGTAATCTGGTGTGACACCTTATCGTGTGGAAACAAGTGAATAAATCCCAAGTCTGGGCAAATAATATCCAAGTCTGGATATTAAGCGGAAGTATCTAACTCCGGATTCTTATCCTTTGTTTTGTGTAGGAAAGGCGTAAGGTTTTATGGTTCCCTTTGGGCGCAAGTGTTGACTGTTGTAGGCCTTTTGAGCCTTTCTTTTTGTGAGACCAGTGCGCGGCCGCGCAAGGTGCCAGGCTGGAAGTTAAGGTTGTGGTATGGTCCCAAGCACTTATTATGAGGTTTTTGGGACCTTACCCCTTCAAGTCCCCCCAGTCTAATGTTCTACTTATGCAAATAAGTGGAGCACTGGACTTGTGAGAGGGAAATGCTTTTGGGCGCGAAAAATAATAAAACTTCTGAACAAAGTTTCATTTTGACTTTTGTACAGGTTTTTGAAAATCTTTGACTGGTACAGTGAACTGAGTGACAATTTGTCATTGTCAGTTGTGTTTATTGTCCGTGTCTTATACGCGCGCGTGCAAACGCGTGTGTACTTTTCCTGCTGCTTGGAGAACTGTGATATCCGGAAGAGTCGATGTGACGGTTACCGATGCTATTGCGATAAGTATATATATAGCGTTTGGGTAACCTCTTTTGTGCAATCATTGTTTCGTTGAAAAACTTTCCCCCTTCCTTGTTTCTAAAAGAAAAAATCCATCATTCTCCCTCTTATGTCAACCGGAGAACATCAAGAAGATTTTGTTGAAGAAATGTCGGCTGAACTTCCACCGTTGAAATGGCCTAGAGCTTCTTTTGATGGTTTAATTCAGAATTTCAAGTTCCCAGAAAACTGGGGTGCTCTGTACCCTGAAGAAGGGCAGACGGCAGCGGATTCGTGTGTCGGACAATGTATGTTGAACCAACTTCACCCTATTGGCATGGTTAGGGTTCGACATTTCGAATTCGTGTGTCGGACAATGTATGTTGAACCAACCGTTCCCCGATTTAGGGTTTTTCATTAGATGCATTGTACCCAAGGGTTCTATTCGTTCGTTCAAAGGGTTTCTGCAAAGAAGATTTTACTGCAACCCCCAAAATCCTTCCACGATTGGAAGCAAAAATTCTTCTTTATCAAGGCCGGAGTGATTCCGGTGAATATGGTTCTAAGGGGGAAAGACGATGTTCCGATTGAAACGCTTCAGACCCCCGTTAATGAGAACTGGTATCAAGATCTGAAAGATGTGCCCAATATTGCGTTGCCGGAGAAAGCTCTTGTTGGAGCCGGCATGAGTTTGAACTGGAAGATGGAGCGTGCCGACAAACCCGTATACACGGAGGATGGTCATAGTAAGTTTGGGGTTCTCCCTTTTTTTTTTTCTTTTTCTCTTCTTCTCTTTCTCTCTCTCTTTTTTTTGACCTGCTGCTTTCTTCAAATGTAGTTGTTTCTCTGTATGTTGTTGCCTTCAAGAGGGAAGGCGGACGGATGGGTATAATCAAGAAAAAACCTGAAGAGGAGCTTTGGTACCACCGTATCGTAAGAAATTTTGTTCTTCCGTGGGATGCGGATTTATCTGTTCAACCGACTACTGGTGCGGGTAAGTTACATCTGTTTTTGTTTTCCTTTCTGCGCTTTGTGGGTAAGTTTTTTATTCTGCGCCTTTGTAGGTGAGTTGTTGAATTTGGGCATAGGCCCTGAAAAGAAAAAAACGCGCAACGACTTCTACTTCTGCGTCGAAGAGGAGTGAGGCTGTTAAGGTTCAACCTTTGAAGGTGAAGAATGTTGGAGAGAAGAAAGGTACGCGCCGTTCTTCTGACTCCAGGTGTGATTATGTGGTGGTTTCTGACTCTTTGGAGGGTCTTACTCCTATAGTGACTGTACGAGAACCGAAGCCTGAACCGAGGGATGCTACTGATATTCCCCCTTCCAATCCAAACGAGCCTATCGATTTGGATTCTAGTGCCGAGCATTTGGTACATAGGAAGGCTGGTAAAAGGAAACAAACTGATACTGATGCGGAGGGTCGTCCTCCTAAAAAAGTTCAGAGGAAGAAAATTACCAGAAAAGGGAATCTTGATGCCTTTGTTTCGGAATCTGTTCCTGGTAAGTGGCGTCTTTCCTTGTTTTCTTTATGCGGACTAGATCCTTATGGATTGTTATTTTTCCAGAAGTTCCTGTTGTTCCTATTCCCACAAAACTGCAATCTGTGGTAAATGAAGAACTTCCCTCTACCCCTCCACACACTTCTGTTGCTGATCAGCTGGAACCTACAGAGGTTGTAGATGATGGTGTGGAGAAGACTGTTGAAGCTGAGAAGCCTGTTGGTGTTGATCCAAGTGTGGTGGATGATGCTGATAATCCCTCAACTCCTGAGGTTGTTGTTCAAGATTTGGGGAAAGAGACAACTGAAAAAACTTCTACTCCTTCCCCTAAACCTTCTGACACTATGCCGGAGCATGTTGAGAAGGTGACAGTTGAGGGGCAAGACTCGTCTGCTGGTATTAGTAAACATTCCCCGATCCGCCCAGAGGAAACCTTGGGAGATTATTATTACCGAACTTATACGGAGAAAGACGCTGCTGATCCTCACGCCCCCGTTTGGAATTTAAAGAAAGGCGATACTTTCTCGGATTGGCATGTGTGCCAAGATTGGTTGCAGGGGATACTTCCACCTGGGGAGGTTAAGTTTCAGGAAGATCGGTCTTATGAGCAGACCTACCAGTCTTATTTTGCAGAAACTGCTTCTCATGTCTCTACCACTCACCGCATAGTACGTGAGTGGTATAGTATGCATAAGGAGCAGGAATCCTTTATGGCTTCTCAGAAGAAATTCGCCAAAGATGAGAGACGTCTGGCTCAGTTGATGGCTAAATTAGAAGCTGATCAAGCCAAGTTTGAGACTGAGCGCAAGACTGAGGAATGGTCTGTTGCTGGTTGGAGAAGAAAAGCAGAAGCTGAAGCTACTCTCCTTTCCGAGGAACGTAAGAATTGGAGAAAGATTTGCGAAAAAGATAATGCTGAGAAAGCAAACCTTCGTAATATCATTAATAACCTCAAGGCTGAGGTTGAAAAACTGAAGAATCAGGATGCGGAGGTAGAAAAATTGAAGAAAGAGAAAGCTGATGCAGAAGCTGCGCTGGCGGAGCCGCGTTCTCATAGGGAGCGTAGTGAGCAACGAGAGGTACAAGCTTTTGCCACCCTTGCCCTTAGAGATAAAGAGTTGGAAGAACTTACTGCTTTGGTTTCTGATCAGGAACAACTTAAGAAGGATCTGGAGCTTGCGCATTCCGAGAATACTAAAACCTCCCGCCGTTTGACTGAGGTTGAAGAGAAATTAGAAAATTCAGAAACGGCGCGGGTTACAGCGGAAAGCGAGCTTGAACCTTTAAAGAATGATATGGCCTGGTTGAAAAATCGCGGGATTGCCTGCGTAAGTTTCTTCTCTCCTTCTTGTTGTGGAATGCGCTTTTTTGATACTCATTTTTACTTGATTCCATAGGTTGCGGAATCTGTGTTAAACTCTGAAGAGCTGGATAAAACCGTTGCTAATTTAATGGTTGCTGCGCGACGTGATGGGTATGCGCAACGATATGCTGAATGTTCCCAACATGTGAGCAGTGCATTAAAAGTTAACTGGGATGATAGTAAGTCTGCAACTTTTGGCGTAAATACTGGCGCCGCGCTTGCTTCCATGAAGACACAGTTTAATAATTTGAAACTTCCAGTTATGGATTTGATAAACGTAGCGCTGCAATCGGATGACCACGTAGCGCGATTAAAAGAGATCTTTCCGGATGAGGGTGAAGATTTAGAGTAGTTTTAGAATTGTATTTGAACAATTTTTCATGTAATATGCGGGATGTAAATCCCTGTTTTGATGGTGCGCTGTTGCGCAAGTATCTTAAACACTGCCGTGTTTGAAAATCTTCCGGACGTATCTGTACGTTTGAGAACAGCATGTTTCTATTTGTTTTGTTTAATGATTTTACAATATTTTGCATGAGTACAATTGCTTTTATTGAGTAAGGCGAATGAAGTTGGTATAAAGCTCATGTGTGAATTTATGGTCGTTTGTGACGTGATCACTGACCGCGCATGGAGCTTGTTTTGTAACTACCATAATGTTTTTGCGCTTACTACAAGAAATTGCATGCACTTTGTAAACACAAAAATAATAGAAACTTTGCAATTTTATTCATGGATAGAGCACAGAGGCTTTACAAAGTTTTGGTAATAATTATGTGGAACTTAACTTACTCTTTGGTATTTCCGCCGTATTTGATGGATCATGTCTTTCCGCGGGAAACTTACGGAGTCGTCACTTAGGTTTTTGCCCGTTTACTTGGGCCCTCCCCCCCCCCACGGGTTATCTGCTTAATCTCTTTTCGTACATTTTGGAGTAAATGCGTTAGTTCGCCGCTCTTGAGGGCTTTCTCTATTTCTGTGCGCAGAGAGATGCAGTTGTTAGTGGTGTGCCCGGTGTCTTTGTGATATTCGCAGTATTGTGCCGGGTCTTGTCCACGTTTATTTTTCATCAGGACCGGAGGTTTGAATTGATAGTCTTCAGTACTTAGACCTCTACCGGGGTTTTTGTTAGGGGAGTCCACTGTCTCTCCCTATTTTCCTGTTTGCTCTCCCGCTGCGCGGAGAGTTTGTTGATTGTTGTGCGGGCGTCTTCGGACGAATGACTTCCTGTTCCAGACTCACGCCATGATTTTTTAAACCTTCTTTCGCCGGTTAAGCTTAAATCCGCGGGCCTATTGTGTGGTGGTGGTGGCGGCCTGTTTGTTGTGAAGTTTTTCTCAGTTTGCGCATAAATTTTGGCCGCCGCTATTATCTTTTCCCAACTTGTTGGAAGGCCTTCTATTCCAGATAAGACTTTAACCATGTCGTCGCATCGAACCGCGTACTTGAATTGAGCACGGATCAATTGTTCGTTAACACCGCCAATTTCCAATACTTCTTTATTGTATCTGGTGATGAAATCTTCCAGATTTTCGTCATCCCGATGCCAGATGTTCATGACGTCGGATGTATCACGGATGGAACGCCGCTGCTGGTTGAAGTGTGTCAAAAAATTTTCTCGCAGATCCTTCCATGATTCGATCTGTCCGGTTGGTAGGTTATCAAACCAAATTCGCGTTGGGCCGGTCAGGGTTTGTACGAATAGATGACACCATAGCGGGAGAGTCCAACCCCCAACCAGACCTGCGCTGGTAAATACCCTTGGTGATCGTCGGGGTCTATTAACCCATTAAACTTCCCTATGTTGGATGGTAATTTAGCCTTCTCCAATGGAGCTAAAGCTATTTCTAGTATGAACTTTGAGTTTCCCGCTGCTTCTACAGGGCGGTAAACCAAGTCATAGTTGTGTTCTGCCTCAGGGTTATAAACCGCTCGAGGCCTGTACTTGTTATAGTTTGGTTGCAATCAATTGAACACACTGGTATTTGCACTTAAACGGTATGTTAGATCAGATTCATCGGTGTGGGTATCTCGCTGAGAACCCAACCTATCATGAACGGATTGTCTTCGGTGTGTTCTGCCATGGTTCTCTCTCTGGTGACTTCCTGTCTGAATGTGTTGTGACGTAGATCTGGCATAAACTTCTGTACCTTCATCAGTTGATTCTTCCCGCTGAGAGGCATGAACATGAGATCCCGGTCTTCGTGATTGAGTCAGGGGAGCAGTTTGAGCACATAGCTGTGTGTATGCTGCGTTTAATGCCCCTTGAGACCGGACATACCAGGATATCGGAGTTTCTCCTGGTGGTAAAATTGATTGAGCATGGTTTGCTGGTAACATTCCTGCAGTGATAGGATCATTTGCTTGATTGGATTGAACCTCGTTATCGTCCGAGGCATCTTCCGGAATTCCTTCTACGTGTAAATTGTTTGGTCGAGGACCAGGTTGCCGGTGAGATGACGAATTTTCTGCCATGTGCAAAACAGAGGATGAAAAGAACTAAATCGAAACGAGATGAAAACTAGAAAAAACAGAGGGATCGGTGGGCGCCAATGAAGAAACACTAGATAAATGGTCAGAACCGAGATATCTAGGGGGTTTGAATCCGCATAAAAAGGTTGGTTTCCACTCGATCGATTCAGGTCTAACAGACCTTCTTCTCTGATAATTCTGCAAAAAAGAACACCGTTAGCCTCGCCAAGGGGAGAAGAGGGTTCTCTCCCTGACCCGACTCCGGTGTGAGAATAAGTATTGGTAATGAAGAAAAAGGTGTATTTGAGAAGTGTGAGTAACTTGTATTCATACCTGATTTTTCTCATATTTATAGCCGGGAGTCGTTTAAAGGCGGGAAAACCCGTTAGTGAAAAGAAGACGGAAGATGCTAACCCCGTAAGCGGTTATGTTTCCTTCCGTTAATACTCCTTGATCCGACATGATAGCACACGGATCGTGGTTTAGATCAAGGGCTAGGGATTGGCCACGTGTAAAGTGACTAAGTGGAGATTACTCTTCATTTGCATGCATTCGTTGTGAATTTAGGGACAACTGATATAGTGACACGTGTCCAGACGGTTGTAACCGTCTTGGTGGTGCACGATTGTATTATTTCTAGAACATTACTGCTGTAATCTGGTGTGACACCTTATCGTGTGGAAACAGGTGAATAAATCCCAAGTCTGGGCAAATAATATCCAAGTTTGGATATTAAGCGGAAGTATCTAACTCCGGATTCTTAACCTTTGTTTTGTGTATGAAAGGCGCAAGGTTTTATGGTTCCCTTTGGGCGCAAGTGTTGACTGTTGTAGGCCTTTTGAGCCTTTCTTTTTGTGAGACCAGTGCGCGGCCGCGCAAGGTGCCAGGCTGGAAGTTAAGGTTGTGGTATGGTCCCAAGCACTTATTATGAGGTTTTTGGGACCTTACCCCTTCAGGGACTATGAAGCCTATGAGTGAAGGAAATCTTCGTTTTGAAGGATCATCCTTGGTATAGAATTGTCTCATCTCATTTTTTTACAGCTTCTAGTTCCAGTGGATATTTTGCAACAGTAGGATCATATTTGTCTTCAACAGCCTGAGTTGTTTTTCTTTTTCTGGTATAAAACCTTTTTGGAGAAGGGTATTTTGGTTGTGATGTAGAAATGTTGAGAGCAATGGTGGATGGTTGACTAACAGCTGTTGGAACAACTGGTGTTTCAACCTCTGTTGTCATTACAGCTACTGATGTGTAAGTAGGTGTCTTCTGCTTTTGAGCAGGTGTTGAAATGGTAGTGATTTGAGTGGTGGAAAGTGTTTGACTAACGGTTGTTGAAACAACTGGTGTTTCAACCACTGTTGTCATTACAACAGATGTTGTAACATCTGTTGTCTTCTGCTTTTTGGCAGGAGGGGATGATGGGGTGGCTGTTTTTGGTGGTGAGTTTGGTTTTGGTGGTTATGATGTGATCATAGATGATGATGGTGGTAGGGCAGTGGTTGTGGTGGTGTGTGGTGAGGTGGTGTGTGTTGATACGACAGCTTTAGTCTGTCTATCTTTTTTAGGTTCAATATAAACACCATCTTCAATTCACTTCTTCTTCCACCTGATTTTCTCCCCCTTTTTTCATTATCTGGAAAGGGGTTATTCACGAAAGTGGGAGGAACCTTTCCAGTGGTGCTTTGTATATGAGCCTTTTGATAGCTTTGATATCTGCTTGAGTATCTTTAAATCTTGACTCCACCATGTTTGTCAGCATTTGTACATGTATTGCATGCTGCTGATCAGCCATTTGTTTTTGTTTTTCAAGTAGAGGTTGGAATACATTCCATAACTCATTTGCAGCAGGTGCAAGTTGTGCAGGTGCTTGAGCTGGAACAGCAGTGGATTGTGCTCTTTGAGCTTTTAACAGCTGTTGCACCATATCCTTTAATTCAGCAACTGATGTTTCAAGATTTTCAACTCTTCCCGTCAATTCCTGATATTTTAAATCATCACCCAAGTTAATGGGATCATCTGATTCCCCACCAGCAGTGGTTGTACCAATGTGTGACTTAGGAAATGAATCCCAAAAACCATTCATTGATGCCCCTTGTTCTTGGTACTAGGGTCTTCTTTCTTCAGCACTTGATAGCCCTTTGAAGGTACCAGTGGGCATAACAAACTCACTGGTGGTTCTCAGAGGTGCTATTGAAGAAATTGCCTTCAAGGGAGTCTTATGAATGTAACCACTGTCCAAATGTAAACCATTGGGTTCAACATTTGTAGTGGCTGCTCCACTTGAACTACTGTCAGGAATTACTTATAATCCCTACAGTGTAACCTCCTCAATTGTTGATGGGATAGCAGAGGTATAGACATAGACCCAGTCACTTGTGGGAGTATACTCTCAGTGATAGGTGATTGAGAGGAACTGGTTTGTGTCTGAGCTATATCAACTGCATGCAACAAAGGTATCATGGAATGTGGTAATATGAGGGGTGAAGATAAGGGTGTTGAAATAGACATGTCCTTGGGATTAGGACTGAGGAAGATGGATCCAAGTGGGTCCAGAGGTTCATAATGTGGGGTCCCTGTGTTTACAACCTGATCCTTTTGTGAGGATGCAGGATGAGTTTGAGGCAAGGGTGGAGATCTTTCTTCATCTGCTGTGAGGAAGTAGCAGCAGTGGTTACTGGTGACATTTGTGTTGTCACTGGTAGTGGCTCCGGGATCTCATCTTCAGAGGTGCCTTTGTTTTGGGTTTGGTGGGCTTTCTGGATGTTTTCTTTTTAGTCTTTTGGTAATGACAGGTGTGGGTTTCAAAGCAGTGGTTGTGCTGCTATGATCACCTGGAGCAGTGGGCTCATCAGCTGATACCTGAGGATCAGTGTCATCTGCTAAATTCTGCTCAGGCACCTCTGCTTTTGTTTTTGAAGGTGCCAGCATTCTAGAGAATGTTTCAGGTGTTAAACCATTTATTTGAAAATAAACACCTTGTTTAAGAAAATTTTCATTTTCTTTTCCAAATTTTTGTTTAAAATAGTAACTTAGAAACCTTGGAAAGAGCAAAAATGATTTGTTGTCAACATTTTTTACCAAGTCATTAAAGATCTCCTGAGAGTAATTAAAATTTTCATTATTCAAAATAGCATATCCCAAGCATTGGATCTTTAATGGTATTTCGTTAAAAGCAGTTGTTTTATTAGAAACACACATCAAAAGAGTGTGAAATAAAAACCTAGGTGCAGAAGAGAAATAACCTTTTTGTAAGGTATCTCTTTTTGGTTGTTCTGCATACCCCCTTTTCAAGAAATTATTTTTCAACTCGGTTTTAGAAAAAGAAGTTTTACCTTTCTGATCATCGAGTTTAAAGACTTCTGAAATGGATTGTTGAGAAATTTGAATCGCTTTACCCTGTATCGAGCAGTTGACGGCTATGACAATGTCTCCTTGTTTTTCAATTGTAGCATTTTTCTAGAACTCTCTCTGGGTTTGTTGGTAAATTGGAGCATCTGCTGTTAGCAAAGTTTTGTACTTTAATGCAGATAGGGTGTCGATGATGGAATCGAAGGTGTGATTGGTAGTGGGTTTTGTGAGTAGACCCAGTAATTGTGAGAGGATTTGTATGGAATCTCAATGGGTTCAGCGGCCATTTGAGTGTCATCTTCAGGAGATGAAAGTGATTTTGATTTTGATTTTGACTTTGATTTCGTCATTTTGATGAAGAAGATCAAAGAATGTTTTTGTGAAGAAGAGTAGAAACTGCTTTGGGAAGAGAATTTTAGAATTCAATTCGATAGTGTGAGCCCCTGTTTGGGTTTTGATCAGAGTTTTATTTAGGGAAAAAGTAAGCGCTGATGTGGCAGCGGTTACAAAAGATCTGATGGCTAAAAGCTGACCATGTGTCAACCTCTGATGAGAAGATGAATAATGGAGGACAATTGTTTTGAGAGCCACTGATGAAGCAAATATCAGTGGCTACAACGGTAACAAATGAAACAGTAGGTGATTTTTACTATCAGTGCATACCATATCAGTGGATAAAACACTGATTTTGAAAACAGTTCATATCATGAAAATGAGGGAGCAGAGGTTGACTTTCAGCAGTGGATAGTGTTTAAGAACCAGATGTTTGATCACAACAGTGGTAGGAAAATGGTGAGGTTTTGAAAGACTATTACATCAGCAACTGTTAGTGCAACAGTGATTAAACTTCTGACAAATATTTTGAGCATCTGCTTGTTCAGATGAGGGGATTGATTTTGTCTTGTGTAGACACAATATCATGTCCAACATCTGTTGATCTGCAAGAATGCTATACTTAACAAAATACATTTTAGATGCAAGTTGTCAATTTTAATTTATCAGCAGTTTTTTAGGAATTTATGTTCGAGGTTTTACCACATTTTTATTATAAGTTTTGAAGCTTTTATAAATTCATGACAGTGGTTTAGTATCTCAGATGATGAAAATCTTTTTAGTAAGGCTACTCATTTTGTGTCTAATTATCTGAATTAGAACATGAGTATCTCAGTAGTTGAAAATTTGTTAGCAATCAATTTTTGATCTGTGATAAAATGAACTTGAGTTTGATATGGCCTTGACACATGTACCATTTCCTTTTGATTTATTTTTAAGGATAGTAACTTCACATAAAAATAAGGAAATTACATCCTGATCGGCGATTGAGACTTTTACTATTAAAAAGGAGTAAAAGTACAAAATATATTATTTTTAAAAAAATGAATAATATATCCGGTTTTATTTGAGAATAACACCTTTCTATGAAAAATAGTTAAAGGTTATTTTGAAAAGAAATTCAGTAAGGATGATATTTTTGCAATAAACATGTTTTAAACGAATATTTTGAATTACAATGTTTACATTGAATGGGAATTTCATTTTATTATATTACTATTAGTTCAATGTGATTAGTGGCTAGATCCTGGTACGTCACACGTCTCGCGGGGGTTTCCGCATGTGCTATTTTGGGGGTGTGATCTTAGAACTAATATAAATTTTTGGAACCACAATGAGGATAGGATAAGCAAAACCCTCAGAGGAACCAAAACAAAATTGGAGCTCAAATTCTCTATATATAAACAAAATTGAAACAAAAACTAAAATAGAAACATTTCCTGTCTTTAAAAGAAGTAGAAAAATGTGATAGTATAGTGTATACCTCACGTAACCTTTGCTTCTTAACTAGTGAGCTCTTCCATTTGACCCTGACCCTATTAAGACAATGCATAAGTTCCATGTTTACAAACAGAAGTCGTAACTCCAGTTGCTACTGCTGAAGTTTTCTTGTGCTCAAATCTTCAATCTGCCAACCACCATGGTCTTAAAAGATATATGAATCTAATTGCAACCAGTACAGAAGAACCATTCTCCTTTAAGCAATAACTACAACGGGTACCATTACCATTTGATAAAGAATATGCATATCAAACTACACACACATATATATACAACTAACTTTATAGCATATAGTGTAACATATGTTTAATTAATAATCATATAAAAAATAAATAAATAAGTTACTTGAGACGCATCGAAATTGATTAAACATTGTTTGGAAAGATCCACCAGAACAGAACATATGGAGCAATTCACATAGCATATTAAGAAGTTGTATTACCTCTGCCATTACCTACAAAACTAACATATATATCATATGTAATATGGAGCTAAATGCCAAAATCATTGACACTTGGAACTGGATATGCAATTTTTAAAACACATTCAATTACCCACTCGAATACCATGAAACTCCTACATAAGTAAATCATACCAAAATCAAAAACCCTAGCCTCTGCCAAGACCAAAATTTCTTGAAGGCAAACGTGGAGTCAGATATTTTAAGTTGAACCCATAAAGCAACCGTATGAAATAATCCCAATTCCATAACCCTAATAAAAACCAATATCAAAAGGTTAATTAAAGCATTCGAAACAAACATAAAACAGAAAACAATAAACCAAAAAAGTGAAGTAAAAAGCCAAAAAAAAAAAAACTACAAAATTTCAATTCTTAACCCTAATTTTACAGCCGTCAATTCCTGAAACAGTGGATTTGAATGGAAAGGTTTTAGATGAAACCTGGAGAGAAAGACATTAGAAGTGGCGTTTCTTATGTATGAAGATGATGGAAGACTATAAGAGAATCCTAAATAATAAAGAAAAATAAACGAATGTTTAAGATGAAAGCGAACAAACCAAGTTTAAATGAAGAAAAGAACTATAACATAAACTCACCTTGCAAAGGAGGAACTGTAAACCCTAAGTATTAAACGAAGATGGATCGCCTTAGCCAAAAGAGAGCGGTGAAGTTAAAATCAATCGAAAACAGAATGATTAATCGATGAGCAGAAGTTAGTTTGCATTTAGGGTTTGTGATGGGATTCTTAGGAATCGAAAAGGAAAATGATTAACAAAAAAATCATAGGTTTGACTGATTGGAAGAACGACGATGGAGGCTGGAAGATTAGGGTTTCTGAATGTTTGAAATGTATGGTGTACTCATTTGTTAATCGGGTAATGTAGTCATATGGATATCCATAAATGAAAAAGCAGACCTGAATTTTCGGCGGGAAAAGTAAACTAAGATGCAATATAAAGGTGAGATGTTGTTGGTGCAGATTTCATATGCCCGCCACTATGCAAATAGGCTAGATAGAGCGTGTGTTGAATATTGTATAGAATAGTGTGAAAACGAACAAGGTTTTGTGATGAAAATGTACATTCATACGGATGGAGTCCATCCGTGCGAATTAACATCAGATGTAACACCCCAAAACTCGAATGTTATATTCACCATATGTTTCCTTAGGGTATAACATGAAATATAATAATTAGACTATTTAACCTAGTTAAAATATTTAGCCAAAACAAATAAAGAATGAATGTTGGGGCAAGAAGAATGAATGGCAAACTTAAGGGACCATAGTTGTAAAAAGGAGAACTTGATTTATATAAAAAAAATTAGACACAACAAACATATAGTGTGTGTGTGTGTGTGTGTGTGTGTGCGTACGGCAAGAGGGGAAGACAAGGGTGAAACCCTAGTTCAAGTTCAATCCACCAAATTGAAGCTCAATTCAAGATCCTATTGGATGCATGAACCCGATTTCTGATTTCTTGAGGATCTAGTACTCGTAAACATGTGGGAAGTTGTATATATTGATTTGGTGTTTTGTATGAAATGTGTTTATGTTTAATCCATGAATTAGTATGAAATTTAGTATGAATACGTATTAGAATCAACATATGGAACACAGGTTATGTAAGATTATGAGTAATTTGATGTTTGATGTGGTAAATAATCATAGGATTTGAATGTTACCATTCACTAGGTGATTTGAAACTCATGAGGATGAGTTTAAGTTGATTTAAAACTGATGCACATAAGGTATTCGATGAAATGTCTCGGTGAAGTTAGAATGTGAGATATTTAGAAAAGATTTAGTGAAAACTAAATCTGTCCAGAAAGTTACAGTCGACTATAATCAGTTGTAACCGGATCAAATATTATAAGAAACCAAGGTTTATTGAGTTTATGATGAACTCCTAGGAAAAACCTTTCAAACCCAACTGGAATTGCATTTTTTCGACGAAAAATGAACGTTTTATGAATTTTTCCGTATCGAAGGTTCAGGCTACGTTTTCTGGCAGAATTTGCAGCCCATTACGAATGTTATAACTCAATTTAGGAATTGAGTTATGATATCAAATTCTTACTGTAGGGAGCTTCAGGAGGTTATCAAAATCTCCAACTTGAATTATGTCAATCAGATAATCGAGGATTTTTAAATGAATTTTTCCGAGGGCTGCAGTCAGAGAGTGACGAATATGATTGCTGCTTAGTAAATGATTTTTTATGAATTTTTGGTAGAGAGTTAGACTCTATAAATTTAACACAAGGATAATCCCTCTGAGGGGCACGTCACATACATGTTAGTGAATGATTGATTAATGAAAGTAATGTAACTAAGTGATTATATGGTTGAATGAGTATTGTATTATGAGTATACCATATGCTTGTTAAATTGACTAATGAAAGCCGAATGTGAAATGTAAATTGATATGATCGTTCATATGTATAATTTTGTATGCTAACAAGAATGTGGATGCAATGAAATGGAAGTATAGGGATTATGTCAACATGGATGGAAGCATGAAGGGCTAACGGGTCAGGAGGATATGAGGAAGCGAACGCAAATATGGATGCGTAAGGTAAGTAAATTCCCGGACTCCCTCTTTAGTAGTAAAGATATTATTTTATGATAATTGTTAGTAGTTGTGTCGAAACATGAATTTGATGATGATATTAAGTATTAGTATTAAGTGAGTGATTTTCCGGAATCACTTCTTAGTTTATTAAACTAAGGTTATGTGTTAGTTATTTAAGTATGATATTGGAGTTTAGAAAGGTTTGGGTATGTAGAAGTGAAGGTTTCCGCTAAGTCGACCAAACAGGTCAAAATGAGAGTTAACTCGTTACGGTATCATTTGCATAAGTTATGACGAAGGTATTATAACCGGGTAATGGATTGAATTTCTTACAAATGCGCTAACTGAGAAACGGAGACACGGGTTAATGGTTAAAATGCCTAGTTTTGAGTTTAAATAAGAGAGTTGTTTAATAAAAACATGAACAAGTCGAATAAATGCGCATAAGTCATGTAACGTTAATGAAACTAGTAAAGATTGAGGAATCGAGGTAAAGATTGTTAGCTAATAATGTAAGGTTATGTTTTTCGGACAATAGGAACAAGTCTCGAGTGAATTGGTTGAGAAATGTTCGAGTTATGGAAGTAGTAGTAACAAAAATGAAGGCAGAACTGGGCACCACCGTAGCTTACGGTGCCCACCGTAGGCTACGGTGGGTGCTAGACAATCCTTTTCCGCAGTATGGCAGTACCAAGTCACCGTAGGCTTTTGGGAACCACCGTAGGCTACGACAGTCACCATAACTTACGGTGGAGGCTGTTGCGCCCAGCGAGAAAGGTAGCAAAGGCTCTCGCGGCACGTGAGAGACCTTGTTGCTGGAAAATGGGTTGATTTTGCTTGTTTTGGTTATGGAACGTGTTTTCTATGGTTTTCAAAGCCTCATATTTATTGTTTAAGTTGTTTTTTGAATTTATGAGAATGTTATGGGTCTCTGGTTAGTATTATATGGAACACAGGTTATGTAAGATTATGAGTAATTTGATGTTTGATGTGGTAAATAATCATAGGATTTGAATGTTACCATTCACTAGGTGATTTGAAACTCATGAGGATGAGTTTAAGTTGATTTAAAACTGATGCACATAAGGTATTCGATGAAATGTCTCGGTGAAGTTAGAATGTGAGATATTTAGAAAAGATTTAGTGAAAACTAAATCTGTCCAGAAAGTTACAGTCGACTATAATCAGCTGTAACCGGATCAAATATTATAAGAAACCGAGGTTTATTGAGTTTATGATGAACTCCTAGGAAAAACCTTTCAAACCCAACTGGAATTGCATTTTTTCGACGAAAAATGAACGTTTTATGAATTTTTCCGTATCGAAGGTTCAGGCTACGTTTTCTGGCAGAATTTGCAGCCCATTACGAATGTTATAACTCAATTTAGGAATTGAGTTATGATATCAAATTCTTACTGTAGGGAGCTTCAGGAGGTTATCAAAATCTCCAACTGGAATTATGTCAATCAGATAATCGAGGATTTTTAAATGAATTTTTCCGAGGGCTGCAGTCAGAGAGTGACGAATATGATTGCTGCTTAGTAAATGATTTTTTATGAATTTTTGGTAGAGAGTTAGACTCTATAAATTTAACACAAGGATAATCCCTCCGAGGGGCACGTCAAATACATGTTAGTGAATGATTGATTAATGAAAGTAATGTAACTAAGTGATTATATGGTTGAATGAGTATTGTATTATGAGTATACCATATGCTTGTTAAATTGACTAATGAAAGCCGAATGTGAAATGTAAATTGATATGATCGTTCATATGTATAATTTTGTATGCTAACAAGAATGTGGATGCAATGAAATGGAAGTATAGGGATTATGTCAACATGGATGGAAGCATGAAGGGCTAATGGGTCAGGAGGATATGAGGAAGCGAACGCAAATATGGATGCGTAAGGTAAGTAAATTCTCGGACTCCCTCTTTAGTAGTAAAGATATTATTTTATGATAATTGTTAGTAGTTGTGTCGAAACATGAATTTGATGATGATATCAAGTATTAGTATTAAGTGAGTGATTTTCCGGAATCACTTCTTAGTTTATTAAACTAAGGTTATGTGTTAGTTATTTAAGTATGATATTGGAGTTTAGAAAGGTTTGGGTATGTAGAAGTGAAGGTTTCCGCTAAGTCGACCAAACAGGTCAAAATGAGAGTTAACTCGTTACGGTATCATTTGCATAAGTTATGACGAAGGTATTATAACCGGGTAATGGATTGAATTTCTTACAAATGCGCTAACTGAGAAACGGAGACACGGGTTAATGGTTAAAATGCCTAGTTTTGAGTTTAAATAAGAGAGTTTTTTAATAAAACATGAACAAGTCGAATAAATGCGCATAAGTCATGTAACGTTAATGAAACTAGTAAAGATTGAGGAATCGAGGTAAAGATTGTTAGCTAATAATGTAAGGTTATGTTTTTCGGACAATAGGAACAAGTCTCGAGTGAATTGGTTGAGAAATGTTCGAGTTATGGAAGTAGTAGTAACAAAAATGAAGGCAGAACTGGGCACCACCGTAGCTTACGGTGCCCACCGTAGGCTACGGTGGGTGCTAGACAATCCTTTTCCGCAGTATGGCAGTACCAAGTCACCGTAGGCTTTTGGGAACCACCGTAGGCTACGACAGTCACCATAACTTACGGTGGAGGCTGTTGCGCCCAGCGAGAAAGGTAGCAAAGGCTCTCGCGGCACGTGAGAGACCTTGTTGCTGGAAAATGGGTTGATTTTGCTTGTTTTGGTTATGGAACGTGTTTTCTATGGTTTTCAAAGCCTCAAATTTATTGTTTAAGTTGTTTTTTGAATTTATGAGAATGTTATGGGTCTCTGGTTAGTATTATATGGAACACAGGTTATGTAAGATTATGAGTAATTTGATGTTTGATGTGGTAAATAATCATAGGATTTGAATGTTACCATTCACTAGGTGATTTGAAACTCATGAGGATGAGTTTAAGTTGATTTAAAACTGATGCACATAAGGTATTCGATGAAATGTCTCGGTGAAGTTAGAATGTGAGATATTTAGAAAAGATTTAGTGAAAACTAAATCTGTCCAGAAAGTTACAGTCGACTATAATCAGCTGTAACCGGATCAAATATTATAAGAAACCGAGGTTTATTGAGTTTATGATGAACTCCTAGGAAAAACCTTTCAAACCCAACTGGAATTGCATTTTTTCGACGAAAAATGAACGTTTTATGAATTTTTCCGTATCGAAGGTTCAGGCTACGTTTTCTGGCAGAATTTGCAGCCCATTACGAATGTTATAACTCAATTTAGGAATTGAGTTATGATATCAAATTCTTACTGTAGGGAGCTTCAGGAGGTTATCAAAATCTCCAACTGGAATTATGTCAATCAGATAATCGAGGATTTTTAAATGAATTTTTCCGAGGGCTGCAGTCAGAGAGTGACGAATATGATTGCTGCTTAGTAAATGATTTTTTATGAATTTTTGGTAGAGAGTTAGACTCTATAAATTTAACACAAGGATAATCCCTCCGAGGGGCACGTCAAATACATGTTAGTGAATGATTGATTAATGAAAGTAATGTAACTAAGTGATTATATGGTTGAATGAGTATTGTATTATGAGTATACCATATGCTTGTTAAATTGACTAATGAAAGCCGAATGTGAAATGTAAATTGATATGATCGTTCATATGTATAATTTTGTATGCTAACAAGAATGTGGATGCAATGAAATGGAAGTATAGGGATTATGTCAACATGGATGGAAGCATGAAGGGCTAACGGGTCAGGAGGATATGAGGAAGCGAACGCAAATATGGATGCGTAAGGTAAGTAAATTCTCGGACTCCCTCTTTAGTAGTAAAGATATTATTTTATGATAATTGTTAGTAGTTGTGTCGAAACATGAATTTGATGATGATATCAAGTATTAGTATTAAGTGAGTGATTTTTCGGAATCACTTCTTAGTTTATTAAACTAAGGTTATGTGTTAGTTATTTAAGTATGATATTGGAGTTTAGAAAGGTTTGGGTATGTAGAAGTGAAGGTTTCCGCTAAGTCGACCAAACAGGTCAAAATGAGAGTTAACTCGTTACGGTATCATTTGCATAAGTTATGACGAAGGTATTATAACCGGGTAATGGATTGAATTTCTTACAAATGCGCTAACTGAGAAACGGAGACACGGGTTAATGGTTAAAATGCCTAGTTTTGAGTTTAAATAAGAGAGTTTTTTAATAAAAACATGAACAAGTCGAATAAATGCGCATAAGTCATGTAACGTTAATGAAACTAGTAAAGATTGAGGAATCGAGGTAAAGATTGTTAGCTAATAATGTAAGGTTATGTTTTTCGGACAATAGGAACAAGTCTCGAGTGAATTGGTTGAGAAATGTTCGAGTTATGGAAGTAGTAGTAACAAAAATGAAGGCAGAACTGGGCACCACCGTAGCTTACGGTGCCCACCGTAGGCTACGGTGGGTGCTAGACAATCCTTTTCCGCAGTATGGCAGTACCAAGTCACCGTAGGCTTTTGGGAACCACCGTAGGCTACGACAGTCACCATAACTTACGGTGGAGGCTGTTGCGCCCAGCGAGAAAGGTAGCAAAGGCTCTCGCGGCACGTGAGAGACCTTGTTGCTG
Source organism: Helianthus annuus (assembly GCF_002127325.2). Taxonomy (NCBI): domain Eukaryota; kingdom Viridiplantae; phylum Streptophyta; class Magnoliopsida; order Asterales; family Asteraceae; genus Helianthus; species Helianthus annuus. The sequence continues at coordinate 11,457,460 of NC_035433.2, read as the reverse complement.
GAAAATGGGTTGATTTTGCTTGTTTTGGTTATGGAACGTGTTTTCTATGGTTTTCAAAGCCTCATATTTATTGTTTAAGTTGTTTTTTGAATTTATGAGAATGTTATGGGTCTCTGGTTAGTATTATATGGAACACAGGTTATGTAAGATTATGAGTAATTTGATGTTTGATGTGGTAAATAATCATAGGATTTGAATGTTACCATTCACTAGGTGATTTGAAACTCATGAGGATGAGTTTAAGTTGATTTAAAACTGATGCACATAAGGTATTCGATGAAATGTCTCGGTGAAGTTAGAATGTGAGATATTTAGAAAAGATTTAGTGAAAACTAAATCTGTCCAGAAAGTTACAGTCGACTATAATCAGCTGTAACCGGATCAAATATTATAAGAAACCGAGGTTTATTGAGTTTATGATGAACTCCTAGGAAAAACCTTTCAAACCCAACTGGAATTGCATTTTTTCGACGAAAAATGAACGTTTTATGAATTTTTCCGTATCGAAGGTTCAGGCTACGTTTTCTGGCAGAATTTGCAGCCCATTACGAATGTTATAACTCAATTTAGGAATTGAGTTATGATATCAAATTCTTACTGTAGGGAGCTTCAGGAGGTTATCAAAATCTCCAACTGGAATTATGTCAATCAGATAATCGAGGATTTTTAAATGAATTTTTCCGAGGGCTGCAGTCAGAGAGTGACGAATATGATTGCTGCTTAGTAAATGATTTTTTATGAATTTTTGGTAGAGAGTTAGACTCTATAAATTTAACACAAGGATAATCCCTCCGAGGGGCACGTCACATACATGTTAGTGAATGATTGATTAATGAAAGTAATGTAACTAAGTGATTATATGGTTGAATGAGTATTGTATTATGAGTATACCATATGCTTGTTAAATTGACTAATGAAAGCCGAATGTGAAATGTAAATTGATATGATCGTTCATATGTATAATTTTGTATGCTAACAAGAATGTGGATGCAATGAAATGGAAGTATAGGGATTATGTCAACATGGATGGAAGCATGAAGGGCTAACGGGTCAGGAGGATATGAGGAAGCGAACGCAAATATGGATGCGTAAGGTAAGTAAATTCTCGGACTCCCTCTTTAGTAGTAAAGATATTATTTTATGATAATTGTTAGTAGTTGTGTCGAAACATGAATTTGATGATGATATCAAGTATTAGTATTAAGTGAGTGATTTTCCGGAATCACTTCTTAGTTTATTAAACTAAGGTTATGTGTTAGTTATTTAAGTATGTTATTGGAGTTTAGAAAGGTTTGGGTATGTAGAAGTGAAGGTTTCCGCTAAGTCGACCAAACAGGTCAAAATGAGAGTTAACTCGTTACGGTATCATTTGCATAAGTTATGACGAAGGTATTATAACCGGGTAATGGATTGAATTTCTTACAAATGCGCTAACTGAGAAACGGAGACACGGGTTAATGGTTAAAATGCCTAGTTTTGAGTTTAAATAAGAGAGTTTTTTAATAAAAACATGAACAAGTCGAATAAATGCGCATAAGTCATGTAACGTTAATGAAACTAGTAAAGATTGAGGACTCGAGGTAAAGATTGTTAGCTAATAATGTAAGGTTATGTTTTTCGGACAATAGGAACAAGTCTCGAGTGAATTGGTTGAGAAATGTTCGAGTTATGGAAGTAGTAGTAACAAAAATGAAGGCGGAACTGGGCACCACCGTAGCTTACGGTGCCCACCGTAGGCTACGGTGGGTGCTAGACAATCCTTTTCCGCAGTATGGCAGTACCAAGTCACCGTAGGCTTTTGGGAACCACCGTAGGCTACGACAGTCACCATAACTTACGGTGGAGGCTGTTGCGCCCAGCGAGAAAGGTAGCAAAGGCTCTCGCGGCACGTGAGAGACCTTGTTGCTGGCAAATGGGTTGATTTTGCTTATTTTGGTTATGGAACGTGTTTTCTATGGTTTTCAAAGCCTCATATTTATTGTTTAAGTTGTTTTCTGAATTTATGAGAATGTTATGGGTCTCTGGTTAGTATTATATGGAACACAGGTTATGTAAGATTATGAGTAATTTGATGTTTGATGTGGTAAATAATCATAGGATTTGAATGTTACCATTCACTAGGTGATTTGAAACTCATGAGGATGAGTTTAAGTTGATTTAAAACTGATGCACATAAGGTATTCGATGAAATGTCTCGGTGAAGTTAGAATGTGAGATATTTAGAAAAGATTTAGTGAAAACTAAATCTGTCCAGAAAGTTACAGTCGACTATAATCAGCTGTAACCGGATCAAATATTATAAGAAACCGAGGTTTATTGAGTTTATGATGAACTCCTAGGAAAAACCTTTCAAACCCAACTGGAATTGCATTTTTTCGACGAAAAATGAACGTTTTATGAATTTTTCCGTATCGAAGGTTCAGGCTACGTTTTCTGGCAGAATTTGCAGCCCATTACGAATGTTATAACTCAATTTAGGAATTGAGTTATGATATCAAATTCTTACTGTAGGGAGCTTCAGGAGGTTATCAAAATCTCCAACTGGAATTATGTCAATCAGATAATCGAGGATTTTTAAATGAATTTTTCCGAGGGCTGCAGTCAGAGAGTGACGAATATGATTGCTGCTTAGTAAATGATTTTTTATGAATTTTTGGTAGAGAGTTAGACTCTATAAATTTAACACAAGGATAATCCCTCCGAGGGGCACGTCACATACATGTTAGTGAATGATTGATTAATGAAAGTAATGTAACTAAGTGATTATATGGTTGAATGAGTATTGTATTATGAGTATACCATATGCTTGTTAAATTGACTAATGAAAGCCGAATGTGAAATGTAAATTGATATGATCGTTCATATGTATAATTTTGTATGCTAACAAGAATGTGGATGCAATGAAATGGAAGTATAGGGATTATGTCAACATGGATGGAAGCATGAAGGGCTAACGGGTCAGGAGGATATGAGGAAGCGAACGCAAATATGGATGCGTAAGGTAAGTAAATTCTCGGACTCCCTCTTTAGTAGTAAAGATATTATTTTATGATAATTGTTAGTAGTTGTGTCGAAACATGAATTTGATGATGATATCAAGTATTAGTATTAAGTGAGTGATTTTCCGGAATCACTTCTTAGTTTATTAAACTAAGGTTATGTGTTAGTTATTTAAGTATGTTATTGGAGTTTAGAAAGGTTTGGGTATGTAGAAGTGAAGGTTTCCGCTAAGTCGACCAAACAGGTCAAAATGAGAGTTAACTCGTTACGGTATCATTTGCATAAGTTATGACGAAGGTATTATAACCGGGTAATGGATTGAATTTCTTACAAATGCGCTAACTGAGAAACGGAGACACGGGTTAATGGTTAAAATGCCTAGTTTTGAGTTTAAATAAGAGAGTTTTTTAATAAAAACATGAACAAGTCGAATAAATGCGCATAAGTCATGTAACGTTAATGAAACTAGTAAAGATTGAGGACTCGAGGTAAAGATTGTTAGCTAATAATGTAAGGTTATGTTTTTCGGACAATAGGAACAAGTCTCGAGTGAATTGGTTGAGAAATGTTCGAGTTATGGAAGTAGTAGTAACAAAAATGAAGGCGGAACTGGGCACCACCGTAGCTTACGGTGCCCACCGTAGGCTACGGTGGGTGCTAGACAATCCTTTTCCGCAGTATGGCAGTACCAAGTCACCGTAGGCTTTTGGGAACCACCGTAGGCTACGACAGTCACCATAACTTACGGTGGAGGCTGTTGCGCCCAGCGAGAAAGGTAGCAAAGGCTCTCGCGGCACGTGAGAGACCTTGTTGCTGGCAAATGGGTTGATTTTGCTTATTTTGGTTATGGAACGTGTTTTCTATGGTTTTCAAAGCCTCATATTTATTGTTTAAGTTGTTTTCTGAATTTATGAGAATGTTATGGGTCTCTGGTTAGTATTATATGGAACACAGGTTATGTAAGATTATGAGTAATTTGATGTTTGATGTGGTAAATAATCATAGGATTTGAATGTTACCATTCACTAGGTGATTTGAAACTCATGAGGATGAGTTTAAGTTGATTTAAAACTGATGCACATAAGGTATTCGATGAAATGTCTCGGTGAAGTTAGAATGTGAGATATTTAGAAAAGATTTAGTGAAAACTAAATCTGTCCAGAAAGTTACAGTCGACTATAATCAGCTGTAACCGGATCAAATATTATAAGAAACCGAGGTTTATTGAGTTTATGATGAACTCCTAGGAAAAACCTTTCAAACCCAACTGGAATTGCATTTTTTCGACGAAAAATGAACGTTTTATGAATTTTTCCGTATCGAAGGTTCAGGCTACGTTTTCTGGCAGAATTTGCAGCCCATTACGAATGTTATAACTCAATTTAGGAATTGAGTTATGATATCAAATTCTTACTGTAGGGAGCTTCAGGAGGTTATCAAAATCTCCAACTGGAATTATGTCAATCAGATAATCGAGGATTTTTAAATGAATTTTTCCGAGGGCTGCAGTCAGAGAGTGACGAATATGATTGCTGCTTAGTAAATGATTTTTTATGAATTTTTGGTAGAGAGTTAGACTCTATAAATTTAACACAAGGATAATCCCTCCGAGGGGCACGTCACATACATGTTAGTGAATGATTGATTAATGAAAGTAATGTAACTAAGTGATTATATGGTTGAATGAGTATTGTATTATGAGTATACCATATGCTTGTTAAATTGACTAATGAAAGCCGAATGTGAAATGTAAATTGATATGATCGTTCATATGTATAATTTTGTATGCTAACAAGAATGTGGATGCAATGAAATGGAAGTATAGGGATTATGTCAACATGGATGGAAGCATGAAGGGCTAACGGGTCAGGAGGATATGAGGAAGCGAACGCAAATATGGATGCGTAAGGTAAGTAAATTCTCGGACTCCCTCTTTAGTAGTAAAGATATTATTTTATGATAATTGTTAGTAGTTGTGTCGAAACATGAATTTGATGATGATATCAAGTATTAGTATTAAGTGAGTGATTTTCCGGAATCACTTCTTAGTTTATTAAACTAAGGTTATGTGTTAGTTATTTAAGTATGTTATTGGAGTTTAGAAAGGTTTGGGTATGTAGAAGTGAAGGTTTCCGCTAAGTCGACCAAACAGGTCAAAATGAGAGTTAACTCGTTACGGTATCATTTGCATAAGTTATGACGAAGGTATTATAACCGGGTAATGGATTGAATTTCTTACAAATGCGCTAACTGAGAAACGGAGACACGGGTTAATGGTTAAAATGCCTAGTTTTGAGTTTAAATAAGAGAGTTTTTTAATAAAAACATGAACAAGTCGAATAAATGCGCATAAGTCATGTAACGTTAATGAAACTAGTAAAGATTGAGGACTCGAGGTAAAGATTGTTAGCTAATAATGTAAGGTTATGTTTTTCGGACAATAGGAACAAGTCTCGAGTGAATTGGTTGAGAAATGTTCGAGTTATGGAAGTAGTAGTAACAAAAATGAAGGCGGAACTGGGCACCACCGTAGCTTACGGTGCCCACCGTAGGCTACGGTGGGTGCTAGACAATCCTTTTCCGCAGTATGGCAGTACCAAGTCACCGTAGGCTTTTGGGAACCACCGTAGGCTACGACAGTCACCATAACTTACGGTGGAGGCTGTTGCGCCCAGCGAGAAAGGTAGCAAAGGCTCTCGCGGCACGTGAGAGACCTTGTTGCTGGCAAATGGGTTGATTTTGCTTATTTTGGTTATGGAACGTGTTTTCTATGGTTTTCAAAGCCTCATATTTATTGTTTAAGTTGTTTTCTGAATTTATGAGAATGTTATGGGTCTCTGGTTAGTATTATAATGGATTTACTTTCATGTTAGCAAAGGAAACCCATAGGTAAACGTGTCTAGAAATGAATAAGCATGTATGTTATTATGCATAGAACTTATATTATGAACAGTTGGGAATGTGTCTTGTTTAAGTGGGTATATAAGAACAAAAAAATAGTAAGCGAGAGCTTGTAGTCGTGTATGCACGAATATAGGTATATATGATTGTATGTTCGTATGTAGTAACGTATGCATGTACGAAGGTGGGTTGCTATGAATATACGTAGGAATGGTTTCAATACTTTGAGTAGTGACAATCACTAACGATGTACCTTGAGATTGGAATGTAATGTAGGTATGAGGTTGTAGGATTCATGAGGAATTGAAGCCGATCTTGGACAAGGAGTTTAAGAGGATAATTGAATGATTCCAGATTTATATTGTGAAATGTTATACAATGTTCAATCATATAGAATAATGTTGTATGGTGGTGTCATTGGCTAACGGTTAAGTTGTTTATGATGTCCGTAGGAACCACACGGATTTCCTCTTTCGCTAGTGAAGATAAGCGGGTACAGATCGAGTCAAAAACAAGGATTGTACGGAAAGAATGGTCACTTAGTTTGAATTATGTAACGCTTGTAGTGTTCTTTAAATGTGAACGTTGTTAATTCCTTCTAGTAAAAGTTTGACTTTTTTGTAACTGAGCCTTCTCGTAAGTAATGTAATTAATAAAGAAAGAAATTTTAAGGCTCGTAATTTCCGCTGCGTCGTTTTGAGGTTAAACATGTTAGGGCGTTACATCAGATCCATCCGTAAAAGCCCATTCGTCCCTAAGGTTCATTGGATGGACAATACCTATATATAGGGATGAGGGGTTTCTCATTTGGATAAGCTTTGGTTCCCAGAGGGGAGATGTTGTCCAACTGGTTTTGCGGATATGTAACTTCAAATCATTGATTAGAAACCAGTTTATATTAACTTGTTCGGTGTTGATTCTTCTTCTACTCATTTCTTATCAATAATATTCCACTGAATTGGTTATCTCGGGGCCAAAACTCCGTCAAACCTGCCGAATCCTGGACTATCAATTGGTATCAGAGCTACGGTACCGATTTAATTGATCTAACAGTTGATTGAATCACCTACGCTCATGAATTTTGGATTTTTTGGAGGTTTTGACAATAAACATTGAATAAACAACAAATTGAAGGTCAATTCACTGATGGACTTTGAAATTGAAGACATAATTATGTTCGTGATTGATTTTTTCACAATCCTGTGAAGTTTCGTCATGAAATTCGCAAAATAAAGATTTTGGATCGAAAAATGTGATTGGGAATGTTCTTGAGATGGTCAGACATTTTCGAGCGGATGTGCAGGTTCACACGGATGGAGATATGTCAAAACTTATGAATGTGGACGTGTACATTCGCGCAGATAGACATCTTGATTCGCACGGATCAGGGTTCTTGATTCGCATGAATGGACATTCGGTATAAAAAGCCAATTAGTTCCAAAATCAGCACATTCGCACGGATGGACCTACTCTATTCGTACGAATGAGCAAATGCCTAAAAAAGGCATTTTTTGATTGCAATGACGAGCTGAGTCTCCAGAAAGAATTTGCTGATTGAAAATTTTTTCGAGTTTTTAACAACCAAGTTGGGTTGTTCGGGGATACCGTCTGGCACTTTAGAGAACAGATATGATGATGCGATCACAGATTGTGGAAATTAGTGGGGTAGTCATGATACTGGTGCAGAATGATTATCATCTGGGTTATCTAGACTACTAATGGGCCGTAATGAAAAATCCGCAATGATGAAAAACTAACGTTTCAGGGCAAAAATGTCATATTTTTGGTATAGTCAAGTTTTTCAGAGATTAGAGAGGACTGAGTTGCTCAATTTGAGGGGGAATGCAGTGATAAGACGTCAGAATTTGCAAAAATGAGGGGGAATAAAAATTTCATAGAATAAATTGTAATTTCGGCCGACATTTTTGAAATTCGTGACAATGCAATAGCATTCGGGTGGTTCCGACTTCAGATTGTCTGGAGATGCATAGGATCTGGATTTGTGAATTCGTGATCATAGGAAGTTCAGACTCTACAGATCAGGGTCAGATTGACGTCTTAGGGTTTGAGTCTCGGGTCTTCGTCAAGCCGGTCAGAAGGATTAGCATCAAGAGATGCCTCTGTATTGTGGATACTTATAAGATATTACAGGCATGTGATAGTCTAAAGTGTCAGAATGGTTAATCTTCGAGTAGATGAATTGTTTTTCGGACTAACCGCCGAGGAATGATGATGTTTGTTGGCTAAGTTGCTGCCGGAACAAGCGGAGAAGACTATACATCTGTTATCATGACTGAAGAGGAAGAATGTGAATCTTATCGTGGATGAATGTTTCTGAGATCTGAATGTGTTACCAGATGATGTGTTATCCGATGAAGATTTGCTAATTGTGGAGAATACCGTTTACACGGATCAATCATTCAGAATGGTTCTTAAAGGTGATCATGGAAAACGGGAGTTCAGATTTTCGTGAGTAATCACAGATTTAACGTTAACCAGTGTGGTGTTCGAAGTTTCTATCAATTGTCGGTTGGGTTTTTGAACATTAAACGATCAAGCAGGCGGAATGCGCGATCGATGGTGCTGAAATGGTAAATCAAAAACCGAACGCGGATGTGGTTAAAGCTGAAACAGAGAAGCTGCATTGATTAGTTTCAAGTTGGTGATTATTCGTGAATATTGCAGTTTTGCAAATCAGATGAGGAGTCGTGAACTATGCAAACAAAGACCTGAAGATTCATTTAAGGGGGAATTTGTGCATAATGAAGATAATGATGTCCGGATTATCAATCAAGGGAGAATCAATCAAAGATTTCAAGATGCC